>NW_022753410.1:364994-385664 GCF_011630105.1 Anneissia japonica
GTTACCTAATCATGTGAATATATGTTTTATTGCATCAAATCAGAGTTGTATATCTGGCGTCTGTGTGTCAAAAAACAAGGAACAAGTTTCACCAACTAAGTCTGATAGGCCTACTCCAAATCGTCTGAATACAACACCTTCAGGAGTTTCACCAGAACCGCAATCTGGATATGAATGGGAATCTTTAGGATGGACAGAATGTTCAGTATCATGTGGTGGAGGTAAGCTTGACTGAAATTACCGATTTTGATTACTGATTTACACGTCAAGCAGTTTTGTGTTTATCTAAATGTTTACATTTAGCCTAATTATAAGGAATATGTTTGTGTGTCGCTCTCTCGAGATCGGTTTAAAGTGATACCTTATTGTATCGCATTGCTGTAGAGGTGATATTGTACGGCAAAAGAACTAAAGAGTAACTAAAGAGGAAATAGGCTAGCAAAATGTTGCCCTGATGTGGATAGACAGTATTTCCTGTTGTTTCACAGCCTTTTTTTTTTCTTTTTTTTTTGATAAGTCTATATCATAGTTGGTATAATACCTGTTCAGTATAAAGGTACATTCACACCAAATCCGAATCCTACCGAGCGGTTCGTCCATCGCATCAGAAAAGCAGTTCTATTGTCATATTTCTTCTCTTTTATCTGTGTATTTCATATTTGTTTGTTGAGGACCCCTTAATATCAGCTCTCAATTAATGGTCTCATTAAATGAAGTTCTAATAAATGAATAAAAATACTTTCAGTTCAGATTCGATAAATGCCTTAAATCTACTGGTCTCTTATCCGATGCTTATATAAAATGTTTCTTAATTATGCTTTGGAACAATGGGTATAATTATTGATTTTGCTTAAGCATGTTTACAAGTATTATTTTTGGAAACAAACGATACTCATTTCAACTTTAAGGAACAACCTACCACAAATACCAATGTCGGAGGTTGAGCGACAACACAACAACAACGGATGAGTACTGCAACCGCGAAGGTTTTCAGCCTTACCGCAAAGAATGCAACACACGCACATGTAGGCCTAAAGCGACGTAAGTATAATGGCGTTATTCCTAAATAAATAACTAGAGGTGATCACTCAGATTATTAAGTATCCATGCGCCCACAAGAGTTATAATAAATGTATTACAATTTATAAAAGAAACTATTGACGTAATGACGATGATATAATAATAATGTTTGTTTGTTTGTTTGTTTGTTTTTAAAGAAAGTTGTTTAATTTAAAATTTCAGCTTTGATTGGAAGCCATCCCCTTGGTCTGAATGTCGGGCTAAATGCGGTGCAAATGGAGAAAAGAAAAGAAATGTAAAATGTATTCGATCCAAATATGGAAAGGATAAATCGGTGAATAGGAAAAACTGCAAGAAAAATGGCAGTATGCCAGCAACCAAGACGTCATGTACTCGAGTCTGTTCTTAACTTTAACTGTTGGGACCAGGAGAAGGGAAAGGCGTAAGATTATGTAGTATAATATTTATGGTCAATGTCTTTATGTTAGAGTATGGCGGAGAGTATGGCGGATCTCGGTAGTGCTGTTGAAATGCTTTGTTATTCTTGTTACGAGATTAAGTTCAGCACGCAGGGATTAGACCTGCTCCTTGAAACTTACTTTTTGTGTATCACGAGTTTAAATTAGTGGGCTCTAGTATTCAATAGGCCTACTTCTGTTACTAGATTAATTCACGAACTGATTAAACCAAAGACCTATTAGTAAGTCAGTGATTAGTCCATGATGCTGCTGGAACAAAACATTTTTGTGTGTATAGAGTACTACAGTGTTACGTCACGATACCAAGTGCTACTCCGTTGCTCTCGTGGCAAAATTTCTCCACTGACAAACCATTGATCCCAATTTCTAACCTAATGTTGTATCTTAGTTTTTCTTTGTAAATTTTAATTGATGATTAAATGTGTGTTCGAAAACTAGGCTTATAATGCGAGCATTTGTGTTTTTAGTACATTTTGATTGTAACATATTAGATTTTAAAATGCCTATTATAGAAAGTTTATGAAGTCATTCAGGCGTAATGAACGGTAACCAACGTCTAGTTGGTGACAGAGGGCGCCACCTGGCGTTATGACAACACGACTGTGGTACTCTATGACCAGTTTAATTTATAGTAGTGAGCCTACTTCGTCTATTTTTTGCCATATAACAAATTAACCTACTCGAGTGTGCATAAATTGTAATTTTTTTTTAAAACATATTCTTGAAAGTAAGGCTATTATATTTACCTATAGACAATGATCGTTTTAATATAAAAATTAACGTATACTGGAACTTAATAATAGTATATTGATTACCATATAGTAGGCCTTTATGCTTAATTGAAGTGATAATGATAGTAAATAATAATAATGACGGTTATGATGATGAGTATAAAAGAAAAAATAATGCCGATTATGATGATGAGTACAAAAGAAAAAAAGGTTGAGTTAAATTTCTTATTATTTAATGTTAAGTGTATAGAATCTCCGGCATGATTTTGTGCTACATACCGTAATTCTAACACTACAATACAGGTCTCTCCCTCTAATTAAATAACTAAATAAATAGGATAGTAATTCTGGACTGACTTCACCCTCATGCTAATGCCATATTGTCGAATCGATTATAATCCAAGAAAACCCCAATTACTTTACATTTAGAAAGTAAAAAAATACATGTTACAGTAGGCCTATACAGTGCCTGCTCATTTTTGGTCAAGATCGAAGTATAGACCTTCTTTATATGGCCGGTGACATTACTGACATGTGGCGGCAAACGAATCCAGATGGTAATGTTATCTTCTTGTGGGTAACGTAATTGCGGAAATTATTATTGTTATTGCTTGTATTGTAATCACATAAACCCTGACCAAACACAGGGCTCCCGTTATTGGCGACACATTCTACTAACTGAGACGTCACTGAACGCGGCAAAATAAAACAAAAAGCGTAGGCCCCCATTACATGCCTATCCATACACCTTAATTAAGTCACGCGTGTTTTCACAACAGTTGAATCTGACGAGATCCGTAACACGCGCCGTACCATCGACGAGCGATCTAGTCGGTTTTGTCTAATTTACAGTAAACCAGGATCAATTGCGGTAAACGGGAGAAAGTTACCAAACGCTACTGCTGGAAACTGGCTAAAATATTTTGACAGCACGCTCCTTTTAACTGTGTACTGTACGGTACATCACGTAATTCACTCGGACTGTCATCTTCATCATAGGCCTATGTGTTGCTTCTAGCCTCTGCGCTCAGCTTGAGTTCGATAAGGAACATGTGGACCTTTGTGTTTCCTTTCATTGTGTTAGCCACAATCCACGGTGCAACTTCCGTCCAGGTAAGTGGGCCTAGCTAGTAACGTTGTAAATAATATTTTGACTATTAGGCCTATAATTTAATTAACTATTATAAATACTGTAAACAGTTCAAAAACCAATACCTATCTATTATACTGTGCAATTAGAATCGCACAGTGAATTTACCAGTATTGTTTAAAAAAGGCAAAGTAGGCCTATTATAATATTTTAATTTAGGTTTATTTATTTGTAAGGATAGTTAATCAACATAATCTCCTATTGGTCCAATATTTCAAAAGTCAAAATGTACTTTTATTTTTTTATTTTACGTAAATAAAGGGAGTATGTACGTGTACTCGCCCAACTCATTATAATTACCGTACATCAAGGATAATATTTATCGTTCAAACTATTCTTATTAAAAAAACGAAAGATTTACGCCTTCGTCGTTTAAGAGATATCAAGTAATACATTTGATGATAGCATACGGTAATAAGAAATGAAAGGAACGATATGAGTAATGCTAAACAGTTTACACTATGATTGGACAGAACTCAGAAGGAGCCCCATGGTTAAAGCAACAGAAACGAAATAGGCCTACCCTGTCAGAATCGGACAACAACGAGTTTGTTATAATTTAAAGCTTAGTAAAGCGACGCGCAATCGGCGACACAGACACAGAAAAGCCACGTATTATTGTATTACTTTAAAAAATTTAAAAAAAATCTACTCCGGTAGCACGCCAGGCCTCCTTTTTGTGAACCTAAAAAATATACTACCACCGAATAACAAATACGTTTTAAATTTTCATGCATCTGTTGACTGAGTTAATTCAAATTGACACTTGAAAGTACGCAGAACTTGGAATAGAAAAAACGTGTAGGTATTTAAAACGAACATAATGCTTCAATGTCTGCTTCTATGAATCTAAAAAGAAACGATATGACCTAGACAGGTTGCCCCATTTAATTATAGTCATAATTATAGTCATAAATGCTAATACTATCTGTCTTTATTTTTAATAGTACAGTTAACATTTAACATTAAAAAAATAACTAAATCATGGAAATTATCCGTTCGACTACGACAAAACAACTAAGAAATGTCGCTGTCGAATAATATATTCGTAACGCTTATTTTGTATGGTTTAAGGTGGAGTTGTTTACCTAGGCCTACATACTATAAACCCTGTCAATATTTCAAGACACCCCATCCCGTTTGATCGACTGGTCATCCATCATTGTTATGAATGCCTTTCAAAATAATTTTCTCCGCCAATAAACATGTGTCCCACGAGATTACCGATCTGGGACAGTGAGGGATTCCGCCATTACTCATAATATCGTTTATGGTTTTGTCATTTCCTCTTGTCTTAGTCATCGCTGTGTGGTGTCAAAGTTGTAATTGATATGTTCCTTGAAAAAACGGATGGATATGGTTTGCTTAGCCCCCTTCTGATCTGCAACCTCAAAAGTTTGTTCCTTAAAATCGCACCACAAATGACGTTTGGTAACCACTACTTAAAAGTTCATTAAAATTTTAAATTCGCCTTTAAATCCTATAATTTATTTTTTAGTTCATTACCTCGAAATTCCTATAAAACTATACTAAGGAATACTTAATAATAATAATAATAAAAATAATAATAATAATAATAATATAATATGATAATAATAATATGATAATAATAATAATGATAATAATATGATAATAATAATATAATAATAATAATTATTATTATTATTATAATTATAATAATTAAAATTAAATTTATAATTATAATTATAATAATTAATATAATAAGCCGTCAGTAATAATAATGTTAAGAATGATGATAATTCAGGCATGCTCTGTACATCTTAAAGGCGCAAAACAAGCATCATGAACCTTTGAACTCATGTACTACTGTGTCACTTACTTTATAATGAGAACCCGTAAAAAGCATGGTAATAGCTCAAAACAACGCTGTTACCGACAATTTACTGCTCGAAATCCGCCAGTTTATAATTTCCGTCTTGTCGCTAGAAAGATATCTGGCTTAAACGCCGTAGTAAGAACAATGATTAATAAATGAACTACGGCAATGGCCCAATTAAACGGTGTTTTTTATGTTTTGACGTGTGCAAAATAAAAACACGGGAGCATATTTTGGGGGTGGCAAGTAAAATCCTTTTGCGTGGGAAGTTCATATATGTCGACCGCAGTACGATTTTCAGAAACTTGTAAGTTACAATTCTAATTATGGTGCTACACTTATTTATGGTATAGTGTGCTATCATAGTTAAGATTGTTAAATATGTTCTTTTAAGACAGGGGTGGCGCCAGTGGTCGTCCTGGGTTGTCACCAACCCCCTCCCCTCGTCAGGGAGAAAAATACACTTCGTCGGGGAGATAAACAAATTATATATATTTTTACATACACTGGATCACTTCCGAGAATTTTTGAGCAGCGGCGCCCGACCACGCCCACTTACGTTCTCGTCGGAGATTCGGCCCCCTCGTCAGGAACTTCTGGCCCCGTCGGCCAATCCTGGAGCTACCCGTGATTTAAGATGAATTTACTCAATTACATTCCTTCTGTTAAAAGCATTTAAAATTACATAGCCTATAAATAAGTAGCTTAGCATACCCTACATGACTTCATGGAAAATTGTTAAGCTTAGTCGACAAGCTGAATTAACATTAAATCCTTGTAAAGCCTCTCTTGCCAAATGTCCAAGAGAGATTTAAAAGTATTAGGTACCATTACAGAGAGTTTGAACGACGAGGGACGATTCTGAAGTTAAGCAATGATATTGCTGGGCGGTGACCTGTAATGAAACTTTAGTGCATTCATTCTTCAGATTTAAAGGCGAACATCAGTTCCCAACATCCATAAACAAGAATTATTTACTTGAAATAGCGAAAACAAATAATTTTGGGAGTGACGTCTGGGGTGGATGTATATAGTTTGGCTGAGAGGGGTAAGAAGAGGTGCTGAACAGCCGCGAAGGCAATTTCCATTCGGCGTTAATTTTAGATTAACCATGGTGGCGCCATTAATTCCCAAACGAGGGGTGCCGACTCTCACCTCAGCCTCACCAGAGTAGAGGTTGAGGTGAGCAAATTTTCAAAAACGATGCCTAGATATGAAGCCGCGAAGGCAATTTCCATTCGCTTGAGCTTTTTCAACGCATAAATGTTAGATTAACCAATGGTGTCGCCATAATTCCCTGACGAAGTGTCCAAGTTGGAGGTGAGGTTGAGGTGACAACATTTTTAAAAACACTTCTAGATGCCCGGAAATACGGGGCGCCGTTTGGGACATTGCTATTTATTTATTTTTCCGTACGGCGCCCCGTACGGAAATCAAGGCACTTTTAATTTAGACTATGAAAATAAAAGGCTTTTACAACGACTCTTTAATATATTTATTTTTACTTATCTATTTAAAAATCATTTTTACCGGACAAAAGAATTACAGTATGTATTGTTCAACGACGTCTTGTTTTCTCGTCTAGAAGGATTAAGACTTTTTCCCCGTGGAAATTTTTTTTTTTTTTTTTTTTTTTTTTTAGTTGAATAGTGGACTCAGGGATTAGGCCTACATAGTGCTTGTCGGGGAATTTACAATAATATATATCTACGATTAATTTTTCGATTGCCAGACCTCCCATATACCTGGGCACAGCCCTGACAGTTTTGGCCCTCGGGAGACATCACACCTGCATGCACATATTGGGATGAGCGGGGTTCCACTTCAACGAAGAAATGATTGACTTCTTTCTCATCGTGGGTCCCGGTTCGACTTGGAAACACGGCTAGTGCCGCCATCAAGTCGAGCAAGAATTTGATGCCATAAATTTGATTACTTTGTATCACATTGCTTGGTTGATTCAACATCAGTTATGTTTTTCTTTTGTTTCTGAAATTGAATTCAAATATAAATGATGTTGGTCCTTTTTACGTTTGCGCAGACGGCAAAGCCATAATTTAACCCCAAAAAAATTCTTTTAGTTTGAAAAAAAAAAAAAAAAACCGATCTTGGGAATCCCAAATGATCAGCTTTTTGTTTATTATCCTAATTCAATATGATTCAAGTAAAATATAATAAATAAAAAATGGCATTGATCGTGAAATACTCAGAATTCACGGCCATGAACACTGTCACAAAATAGATATGCCTAACGGTAGATTAAATGCTTAGGTCATATTCGTAAAAACAAGGACTAGCTTGTTTGAGATCATTGGTCTAATTAAACAGTATGTTTCACGCCACATTTCTTCTGAAAGATTGCCTTGTTTGAAGCTGTTTGAGGTGTAAGTGGGCCTCAATGGGGATTGTGTCTGGGTATTTTCCGTTGTAAAACATTATCGTCATCGCATTCCACCTTGGCCTTCGTCATGTGTGATTACAAAGCCTAATATTAATCAATTATTGCAACATGTTGGCGGATAAAATGCGGCACACATCAATGGCTAGCCTGTTACAACATTAAATCAAGAATTATTTAGTCTCAGTCTCTTTATTATTAGTTTCATCAATGGAATCAAGATCAGTTTAAATCAGGTACGATAATTTTTGTTTTTTCTCATATTTTTGCAAGTAAAGAAAACATGGTATTCCGAATGCCATTGGTTCAATTCTTTCAGCAGTCGATCAATTGCACTACTTAATATACTTCTGTGACATACGGTACGCAACAATAACAGCGCAGCTACCAATATAAAACTTAACTGCATAAACAGGCCCTGTTGTCAATATGTAAGCCATACCCATGATCGTCTTTTTTATTTTTTGCTTTTCCAGACCAAATAGTTATACCGTTCAAATCAACCAAAGATGGAGAATTTGTTAGCTTCGATTTCTTGAACCCGCCGCCATTACTACACATTACATTTGAAATTGATGAAATCAAACATACATTGGCACTCGTGAGGGATCCACAGCAGTCTAGCTACACGAGTGATTTGAACATAAGTACTCATGCAAACATTACACCAATTACAACATATTTTCGTGGAAACGACAATGTCAAATACACGGGGTGCGTTCAAGGGGTTCGTTCACAGGCTCAACTGATTGTCAATTATGGAATGGTAAGTTAACATCAAGTTCGGTTTTTATTATATTTTTGTGTAGGCCTATATTTCCTTTAAACTTCAGTTTTGTCTTTTTACCTCTGCTGTGAGTGTAAGTTGCCTTTAGTGTGTTTAAATTTCGGGGGACGCATATTTCAATCTGCTTCTGTCAGTTTTTATGTTTCATATTGTTGTTGTTGGCCTAAGTAGGATCAATACATTTATACAATTGCATTTATCACAGCAAGGAGTAATTGATTTCGGAAACCATACGTGTGTAGTCGAGTATGTTACCTACGACGAAGAGCAGTGTCGTCAATATGGCTGCCCTCATGTACTATATTGTCATAGCAACATAATTCACCAGCCTATCGTGAAAGTTAATGTGAAAGAAGGTATGTTTTTGAGATAACAGAGGGTGTTTAAAGATTTTTAACAATGATTTCGTATTGTTATCAGTACAGTATTATTATTATTATATTAATATTATTAAATTACTGATTTAAAGCATTTGTATTTTCATTTTACTACCAATCTATATAGATGTGCATAACTTACGTAATCGTCGATCAATAGACGGGCCCGTTCGTTACATCGAAACGTTAGTTGTTGGTGAATTCACTATGACCGAATTCTACAAAGATAGTGTAACCGAATATATAAAAGCATTAGTTTTCAAGGTGAGCAAAATATAAGGCAAAAGGGGAAAAAAACTGCATATCATGACGACGTCATTCTTTGTTTTCCCCATTGCATTGTGGGTGAAACCTTAACAGTTTCAATATTTCTTCTTAATAACACACATGTTGCCCATTTATGGATACTGAAGAAAAATTGTTTTTATGGGGTTTTTTTACCATCGACAACTAAACAAAATTACACCAACTAGGACTAAAAATAATTGAAACGTTGATTTTGAATTGCTTTTTAAAAGTTAATAAATAAGACATCAGTTATAATGACGTCACCTGATTCTAGCGCACTGCTAATAGAGAGGTTTATTGATTTGAGTATACTGAAATGGAGGTCTGTTTACCTTCCAAGCCGGTACGCATTTATGTTTCTAGGTGGAGACTAAGTTGTGAACACAAACCAAAATAACTGTGCCAGGTTCTCAACTAGTAATAATTAAACACAAATACTAACATTTGTAAAGCACACACATACCATTCAAATAGACACCCCGCTTGGAATAAACGTCCCCTTGAAAACTCTTCTCAACAATAAACGATTATAAACCAAAATTTACCTAAGGGCCATCTAAACTAAACCAAACAATAATACACTTTGTTTGCTTTTACATATATAAAGTAATAAAAATAATGAATATTATTTAAAAATTTGCCTAGCTCCACAGACAATATATGTATTACGACGGTAATATTTTGTTTAGCAAATATACCTTTTGCCATGATTACAAATCTGCTATATAGTAAATGTGTGTGTGTTTTTTTTTCAATTGTTGTAAGGTAAATGAGATATTACAGGATGAAACAATTGGTATAAACATCCAAATTATCATCACCAAAATCGTTCTTTGGAATGAACAAGAGGTACGTACTCTATATGCATGTAGCCTATGTGAGACATGAGAAACCCCTCTCTTTATTGTCGAGATAATTAAGATCACGCTAGCTGCGCCAATTTCTTTTGCCAGACTCCTGGGTCACGTGTGCTTTGTTTTTCATCAACATTTTTTTTTTATTAATGCCTTATTTGTCATTCCACTATATTATTGTAATTATTACAGAATTTGTTAGTTTTGATACAAACACAATGAAAGATTACTGTAGGTATATAGGCCTATTAGCCAATGTTTCCGCAGCATTTGATGGAAACACCATATTTAGTATTTATAGGAATTGATGAAATTATGTTCTTTTCGTTTCATACTGTAGTCAGCAAACAAAATAGTCGAAAAGAGTTTGCGGTTAAGTCGGAGTCGCGTGTGCTCATGGGCGAGAATGAACCAGGATGCTGATGAAACTAATCTGGCTCACCATGATCTGGCCTTGTTTCTCACCAGGAAAGCGCTCTCAAAATCAGGTTAGTATATTATACAAGAAAAGTTACTCTGTAATTAGGAGATTATGCACACGATGACTTTATTTAGCCAGCATACGGAAAGTATAATCTCTAGACGTGACTGCGCACTGTGATAATACAATGAACGTAGTACAAAACACAAACAAAAAAACGTAGATAAGCCTAATTTATTTAAACGCAAAGTTGTGACAGAAACATTTTCAACTGTTTGATGGTCAACCGCGGGAACACGAGTCTTGAAAGGCTGAGCGGGAAAAGGAACAAGAAATGAAAGTAGAAAGATGTAACGAATCACACTTCCATTATACGGGATAGATCTCTCCCCCAAAACACCTCTTAAGGCATAACAAACTATCTATACATATTATATGCCAACTGTAGAATTGCTGCTTTGTTTGTTTGTTTGTTTTTTGTTGTTTTTTGTTGTTTTTTTTTTTTCAAAGGTAGGTCTACCATTGTTGAAAGTTTGGAATAGTTAGCATAAACACAGATGCTTCAACATAATTTACAATAGAAATTTATGTGAAATTGAAAATACTGAGACATTGATTTTTCATTTCTTTAAACTGAATGTAATATTATTGTCTTTATATCTTCCTTTGCGTGTTATTATTAAAATGGTTAAAGTGATATGACCATAGGAGAGTATTTGAAAACTACTTGCTGACTTTTGACTCTTGAATCCTTAACAGCGAGCGGTTGTGTACCAGTGCTAAGTCTACCCAAGGAGGTATAAAATAAAATCTAATTCTTACTGATGTTGATATTAAACAGTAGCTGTGCGACAAATGTTATCTTCCTAATGCAATTTTCCTCCGACTTCACATCCTATTACCTATCGGTTTATGGTGGAGTAAGTACTCGACTGAATGTTCACCCGCTGAAGAATTAACAGCATTAGTTTTGCACCACAGTGGTATTTTTTAAACTCCGCGAAAGCTAGCGTATTCCCATAGTACTTTCTCCCTGGAGAGGCTATATTGTTAAGCATCCGTATTGATAGATTTACTTTTGATGATGCAATTCAATAATAATGACATATGATTAGTTTCGATTTATATTAGTTTGCTTCCAGGTGGATTTAGATATGCTAGTAGCATATCGCTTGGACATTTCATTTTGTGGGATAGAGTATCCCTAGACTCCGGATTGGTGTAAGCATTTTCAGATCGTATCAATCATAGTGTGGGACTCTTCCGTTGTTTTACAAAGTGCCGTACTTATTCAATCATCTTTGAACTTCTTTAATCAGCAATTATTGTCAATACGTTCTCTAGACACTAAATCACACAATCTCTAACTCTGATTAACAATAGGCCTAACCCTATTGTTCTTTTTTATCGAAGACCATGATTTCTATAATGACTCAACAATTACATTTAAAAAAAAAGAAGCGTTTAAGTTTATAAGATCATTGAGGTTAAAACTAATGTGTTGTTATTAAATGCTATTGCTAAGTTCTCTTTCTATAAATACAATGAGAAAGTAGCTTGCTTAAGAATTATTAGATTACTAGATTCTTATCGATTATTGAATATTGATTATTAATATTGGATTCTCATCTTGATATTCAGGCTATGAACAGAATGGGCAGATGTGTAATGAGTTCAGGAGTTGTGCATTGGTGCAAGACGAAGGCTTTACAACTTCTTTCATAATTGCTCAGGAAATCGGACACTTGTAAGTACTTATTTGCCCTAGCTCTCTTCGTTAATCAATTTAGTTCACCTATAAATCAATGCATGTCAAAGTGTAAACATCCTGAGTTACCATCGTTGATTCGTTGTTCGTGGTGTGCCCACTCCAAACGACATTTACATACTACGTACAAGAATGAAATACCAGGTGGTGATATACTGTAACCACTTTAACAATTTTTTAAAATGTTGTTTTTCCAGACTCGGATTAAAACATGATGACGACAATGGGTGTGCCGATGTTATCTTCAATGGTAGCGTTATGTCAAAGGTCATTAGGTCAACATTTATTGAGTATCTCTGGTCGAACTGTAGTAGAAAGTCAATCAAATCAAACATCAGGTAATTCTAGTCTTTCGTGGGAAAATAATTTTTAAAAATGCGATGTAGCAGCAAATAAAATAGACATTTTTTTAAAGCAACTCTTTTCTACGTGACCACACGCCAACATCAGTGTCACACTGAGTTTCAAGAGGCTTAGGCCTTACTGTACATACTGTCTATTCTAATCAACAGGTGTTGGCATATAGCCATACATGATATTATAGGCCTACACAACTTATAAGGCAGAGGGAAAAGAAAAAATGTCAATGGCGCTATCTGATCAATATGACGACGATGACTGATTAAGCCCATTTTAAACGTAGTTGCTGTTGATAAAGTACTGATTTCTATGATTTTATGACGCCATCTATTTATCTTTGCTTCATGCTACAGTACATGTTACGACTAAGAGGCAAACATCAATTGTAAAGTTAAACTATAACCAATTGAAATAATTTACTTTACTACTATGATGGTCAAATAGGCCTTTTATATTAACTTCATTTCAATAATAATATTTAGCTTGTTTGTGCATACGTTTAGAATCGTATATTTATTTCATAAGTTAAATCTTAAGATAGACTTATTAAAATTTTAATATAGTTGACGTTATTGACGAATGTCGACATATACCGAAGTTTTATTTCACTTCTAGGTCTTTCTCATGTTTACGAGATCACCCGGTAGCTATTCCGTACCCTCAGCCGAACAGCAACATCGGCGAAAAGTTTTCCATGGACGAACAGTGCCAGTACATACACGGTGACAACTATACAGCCTGTCCGTGGGTGACGATAGAAAACAGGGTAACATTCATTTTGCTCTCTCTCATTGGGACACCCCCTCGATGCCTCATAACGAGACTCGGTTTATATAGAGCCTCTTGCATGTATGATTCATTATGCTATTGGCGTTTACGCTGCTGGATAAAAATCAAAATAAAAATAAATAAATAAAAAAGTTAGTGTTTTACCTTGCTTTGTTTTATAATATTGTAATTGATGAATCTCTGTCCAGATTATCAAATGTTATTTAATTTTAAAAATCTGTTGTATGCCCATATATAGTCATGTTGTGCCTATATATGGTAATGATGTGATGCCATCATAACCATATTTAGGCATGTCACGTGTTTTTGTCAAATAAAATTTGATAGTCTGGGACAGGGCTTTAGTGTTTATGATACTACTGTAATCTATTTTATTTTTTTCTTTTCGTTATATTTTGTATTTATTTATATTTAGGCTGATCCGTGCAATATTCTGTTGTGCCACAACCCAGCGGTCAGTCGAAATTGCCTGCCAGAGAAACGGCGCTCACCGCCATTGGACGGAACAAAATGTGGGCGTAATATGGTGAGTATACCACCCTATACAACGTCAACTATTTTTGCTTTAAAAAATGGCCTCAGAGTTTAACATTGTACCGTAGCGAACACGTATATAAATAAGACATGCACTGAATCACATCCTATTACGGATGAAACGTGCAAGGTGATTACATATATATATATTGGATTTAGGCGTATGAATGTGTGTTAAACTTGAGTCTAATCATGATGCCAACTAGTGGAGAACGTCATGTTACCTTTAAACAAAGCCAAATAAAAATCTGTGCTGCCCAAACTTAACCTTGCCCCCGAAAAATTAAAAATAAGATTTAAAAAAAAATGTTATATATATTAAAAGCGTAATACTACTGAAAAACAACAATGCTATGGGGAACAATGTTTGGATCTCGGTAGAGATAGAACTTGATAACTTACAACCCTGTTTACAATCAACTAAAAACAGTCCTACATTGGTTGAGCGTGATGGATGCAGCAATGAACTATGATTCAGACCTAGATTTATACCGTATGGCGTAAACTATATTTATTTATTTTTTATTCCCGACCGGCCTACACAGTGCTAAAAGCAACATAACTATTTTGCATAATTTGAATAAAGTTTATGTGGTCCAGCAACAAAAACAAATGCGAATGTCAGTAATAGCTTTCAATATTGATGTTTGATTTGCATGTTTTGATGAACCTCCACCGGGTTACTAAATACGCCATATTAAGTTTTGAATGTAGATACCCAACGATCGTTTTGTCGGTCACTTGGGTGTCTGTATCTACACTAAACACTAGTAAGTGCGTGAATGAAATAACCGAATACCGGCCCAGTTTAACTTAACCTCTTACGTGTTTAGTGGTGTCTTCGAGGACGGTGCCTGGCCTACAAAAAAAGAAACGGAGCTTGGGGTCCATGGAGCGCGTGGGGCCCGTGTAGTAAATCATGCGGGATCGGTGTTAGTCAGAAGACCAGAAAATGCAACAATCCGCCGTAAGTTGAAATACGCCTGCATTATATTTTTATCAAAGCAAAATAAATATCACTGGAACACGTGTGTTTGCCATTTTTAAGGGAAACATCCTGGAAACAATTTAAGAAAGTCCTAAACAAGCAATTTGTTTTAAACATTTAAATGACTAATTAAACTATGTAGGTCTAACTGTCTAAATCTGGTGGAAATCCTTAAAAATCAAAACATTAAAATGCTTATTTAATATTAAGATTAAATAAATAATTTTCCAATGACAGAGAGAGCAGAGTATATTCTCTTATCTACAGATGTATAAAACGCAATTTCTTAAAATTGTTTACCAGCTAATTATGTTGTCTACCGTATCCAATAAATAGGAAGGATGTTATTTAATGTGTCCATTATTTGGTACATACTGTTCAATTTATGACTTTAATATTATAATAGATAATGTTATTAATAGTACCGTACATTGTAAATAAAATAATTTGGTAGAGATGAGATGATGATGATGATGTGACGATGCTGAAGATGATGATGATGATGGGAATGATGCCAACGACGATGTAAGGATGATTATACCTATTTAAAAATTCCAATAGTATCGAACGTCCTTAAATTATTCAAGTTCATATTATTAGGCCTCACATGTTCTCCTTACAGACCACTTAAAGGTGGAAGAAAATGCAGAGGCAAAAGTAAGGACTTCAGACTATGCAATGCAGATGTAAGTACTGTACTAATATGTTTATTTTTATAGAAAGAAAACAGAAAAAACGGAGTAGACATTTCGAACACATTTTTATTTAAACATGACTGCCCGGCTTAACTCGTAGATATTAATTTTACGATAGGCATGTATCGGAATAGGCCACCAGCAGTGTTAATGAAGTATTACTTATTCATTCTAGGACTGTATAAGACCTACTGACGATTTTCGTGAACTGCAGTGTCACCGTGGTAAAGAACCAAACTCTCTGTGGGTGCCATACATCACTGGAAACGGTACGAGACCTCTTTTTTCGAGAACATTAATTTTAAATAGTTACTGAATATTTTTTTTAATATATAGCTTGGAAGCCTTAATGATATATATATATATATATATATATATATATATATATATACATATATATGCCACTTTGATCTCGTTTGCGAATATATTTATTGTCTTTCCTGGACTAACCATTCTATGTTCATTTCAATAGAAATTGGCTCGGATGAGTGTAAACTTTCGTGTATGTCGCTTCTAACCGGAGCGATTAACAAGACTGGAGGGAAAGTCATTGACGGAACACGATGTAACTATGATGATACTAACTCAGTTTGTGTTAACGGAGATTGCTGGGTATGTTAGAGACGGTGACTATTTATAACGTTTTTCCTAAAAATTCCTTGAACACAGTTTAGGTCAACATTTTCCTCATACAACAAATGATTTGCTTTCCAGCGTTCTAAGTGCTTTTTAAACGCTACAAATGTGTGTCAATTAAGTGTGTTTCTATATTTCTTCAACTAGCTAGTAGGATGCAATGGTATCAGAGGTTCGAAACGCGTTCATGATGTATGCGGAGTGTGCGATGGAGATGGGTCATCATGTCACCAAAGTCAAGGAAAATTTAATGGAATTCTAACTCCATGTAAGCTAACAATTTTTGTTTTTTAACAAAAATAGAAACAGATAGACAGACATACAGACTGACAAACAAACAGCACAGTGGTGGCGCCAGGACCTGCCCGACGGAGAGGCTAAAGGCCCCGATGGGGGGGGGGCTAGTGGAGCGAATCGAGTCCCACTTGGGTGGGGCCAGGGGGCCGCCTAGGGCCCCAGTGGGGTCATAGGCCCCCTGGAAGCCAAGGATATTTGATGAATTATGGCGAGTTTTTATTACTTATTTGATAGGCATCGAGTTAATATAATATGACTTCATGTAGTCTATGCTTTCTAATGTTGAAATCAGCTTCCAAAACCAAAACATTTTGAATGAAACAAGAAACAAAGAGTATGCAATGTAACCATCTAATTAAGTGAAATTCTATATTTTGGAAATTTTGCATGAAATCTGTCAACCACGCTTTCATGGTCGAGGTTGCTTCACCTATCACGATGTAGGCCTATTCCAACCATCATGAGGCAATCTAAATGAGCATTTGTCATAACAGAACGCAAATTATTTTTAATTAGTCTCATTGAATAATAATAATAATAATAATTATTATTATTATTATTATTATTATTATTATTATTATTATTAATATTATTATTATTGTTATTGTATTATTGTTATTGTTGTTGTGATGAAAAGTTAACACAAACAATATGGTGGCTAAACGAATATTACATGTAAATATTTCTTTTTATTTGTTTGTTCCCCGACAAAACTTATCGTCTTCCCCGACGGGGGGGGGCTATGCTTCCCCCAGCCCCTCCCCCCTCTGGTGCCACCACTGAAACAGCAGTGAAACGTAACCTTCTTGGTGGAGGTAATACTAAACGAAACAAATCCATTAATAGATCATGACTATAAATAAGAGCAAGTTTCTGACCTAATGAGTACCGTAAATTACGTGAGGTGGAACAACACCCGACGTAAAATTTAATATTACTTTGGTTAATTTTTTTTAACTGTTGCATCTTTGCTGCTGTTTTCATTTTGTAATACTGTAGTTAATAAAACCGGATCCAGAATTTATCAAACTGGGGCACAGCATTTTCAGAATAGTTAAGTGAGTAACGCTTCAATACATAACATTGATATGCATTGAAATTTAAAATTTAGTGGCGACACGAAGGGGGGCATGTACCCCCTACTGGATCCGCGCCTAGCTAACATAAACATTTAAACATGATTCAAGGCATTCTGAATTAAAGCAAATTCGTTGGCCAGGGAATCTGTGTGAAGACAATCCGTGCCGCCCAATGCAGACAGTGCCTTATGTATACCAAGTGGCATGAAGAGGAAACTAATGCTTTGTTTGTATTTTATTTTAATTTTGAATACATTTTCTTGCAGTCGCTACTGAAAGCATAACGATAATTCCTCGGAGAGCAAGAGAAATTGTGATATCCAAGCCGAGAAACGTACATGTCATTTTCGGTAAGTTAGCCCCAACTAGATTATGTTTATAGTTGTCTCACTCATGGTCTTTCAAAAAAATTATAGCAGCGATATCAACATCATTGTCTTTAATACTTAAGAATACTCAAATATCTCCTCTTTACTTCAAAGGGTTTTTCATCAAAAATACCTTTACTTCATTTCCTATACATAATTAATAATTATGGGCCTACCTAAAATAGACCAAATATTATTTGATAAATATTATCAATAAATATGCATTCTCGTAATGGCAAGTACGCATGACTATTTATATGTTAAGTATAATGTTTTGAACTAGCACATATTGACTACTTTCTCATCAGATTATTACATCTGATGACTGAAACTCTGTTATTTGCGGCTATATCTTTTCAGTTATTGAAGATCCTCTAACGAAGAATTACATTTTCGAAAGTACGAACAAAAACAGCACCAATGGATTCGCTGTATGGGCTGGGACGAGATTCGCTTACGAGCTTGGCAGAGAGAGGGAGTACATAGCCGCCAAGGGACCACTACTTAAGCCAATTCACATACTTGTAGGTGACACCTGCACATATGTGTAGGTGGAAGTTTTATATTGTATACCGTAGCCTACGCTTGCGATATTTTTTGTTATGAAGATGCGGGTTTATCTTGTAGTGCATTCCCATTGAGTACTATATAACTACTAACATTTTTAGATAATACTGGATGATCTATGTTGGCGGGATCTGACTCTGCGGAAAGCTGTGGGCCTCTGATAATGGACTTTTCCGGAATGTCGATCAAAATGAACAACAGACTAATCAGAATAGTGCCAGGAATACGCTCGTGTCCAACAAGCACACGTGTTGTCCCGCAAAATGCACGTGTTCGCGTATGTTTTTACAAAGGGAGCTTTCGATTTGTGCGACGACGCGACGTTAGAACGGAATCACTCATGCGTGATCGTCCTACCTGGCGTCCTACGTTCTCTACATACGTAGATTTGGCCAAATTTTGTTCCAGAATCTACTCGACGAGGTGACCTTAACGTTCTCGCATGCACAGATGACTTTTAGTGACGTCATTACGTTCTACGTCCTACCGTCGTCGTGCAATCGAAAGCTCCCTTCTGTCTTTTTGTGGGACATTAGTCACAATATATATGGTGGTGCGGGGCTTAACGTAAAAAGTCCATTAGAGTTCGATGACGGTGGTCAACATTGTTTTTCGTTCCATTCGTTGTGGTAACATAATTTTCTTAGTTAGACCCATATACACTTTAGTATTACTGACAGTTCAAGTATTCTGTAGGCGTTAATGACGCTGCTGGCGGTAATGGCGGGCTAAATACGATTTCCGATCATACAGTAGAGCTTTTTGATAATGTACAGGTAAGCTCTACTCTCGGTTACTCCCGGTTTGTAGAAGTCCGAAACCAATACGTGATACCAAACGAACCAGACTTTACAACGCCTCTCTCCACAACTTTAATTCCATCAACTGTTCCACCGACTACACCTCCTAGGCCTACTAAGAGCATCCCGTTATACCGATGGGAGTCATATGGCTGGTCAGAGTGTACAGAAGCCTGCGGTGGGGGTAAGTGCTGGAAACATTTTAGAAACACATATGATGAACATCGTGTGTCAATGAATTCAATCATAATGACGTCTATAATGACGTTGGTGAAGATGACGACGGCGACGACAATGATGATGGCGATAACGATTATGATGATGTGATAATGATGATGATGATTATGGTCATGATGATGATGGTGATGACAAAGACAATGATGATGTTGATGGGAATGATGGTAATGTGCATGATGACGACAGTGATGATGACAGTTATGATGACGATGACGTCTATAAAGACGATCAGGACGAAAATGATAATGATTACGATGATGATTATGTTGACGACGACGACGAATATTATGATGACGACGATGAGTATGAGGATGCTGATAGTGAGGATAATAATGGTGAGGATAATGATGGTGAGGATGATGACGTTGTTGATGATGATGATGACGTTGATGACGATGACGATGACGTCTATAACGATGATGAAGACGAAAATGATAATGATTACGATGATGATTATGTTGACGACGACGGAAATTATGATGACGACGATGATTGTAAGGATGAGGACGCTGATAGTGAGGATAATAATGGTGAGAATATTGATGGTGAAGATGATGACGTTGATGATGATGATGATGATGACGTTGATGAGGATGACATCTATAACGATGATGAGGACGAAAATGATAATGATTACGATGATGATTATGTTGACGACGACGACGACGAAAATTATTATGATGACGACGATGATTGTAAGGATGTGGATGCTGATAGTAAGGATAATAATGGTGAGGATAATGATAGTGAGGATGATGACATTGATGATGATGATGATGATGACAATGACGACGACGAGGATACATGATACCATAAACCAAAAAACAAACTATATTGCTATTAAAACCCTTCTAATAAAAAATGAGCTATGATGCCAAGCTAATACTCGTTGGAGTTGTATAGGAAATAAAATAATGAATGATTTTACAATAACGATGAAGATTAGGAGGATGATGATTCTGTTTTCATTAGGTTGGACGTATTTCCAGCAGGAGTGTCGAAACACTAAAACACGTTATATTGTCGACTTTTCTAAATGCGATCTCAATGTTTTTACACCTATGTCTATACGAAAGCCTTGCAACGAGCACGAATGTCCCTCTCCACAGTAAGTTACCGTAAATCATGTGTTTAAAGATTCTAAAGAGTGTATGATCATCATTATCATTTTTATCATCGTTATCATTATCATTATCATCACTATTACCAC
>NW_022753410.1:385859-416782 GCF_011630105.1 Anneissia japonica
TCAATTAAAGCAAATGCTATGATAGTGACTCTGTACATCCATCAACATATACTTTAGATCGTAGCTACCCATAACATTAACCCCATGATTAACTAAACAACCATAGTTTAATGGCCACCGCTAAATCAAAATTTCGAATCCTTTCTTTACAAAATACCAGATATCTTTGGGAAACTACGGGTTGGCAACGTTGCTCGAAAAGATGTGGTAATGGGGGAATTCAGACGCGATCGGTTCAGTGTGTGCGTTTGTACAACGGCACGCGGGTGTCTGTGCGTTCGAGCAGATGCCGAGAAACGTCTCCACCTGTTGAATCAAAAACGTGCAACCAACGGCCATGCCCAGCCTATTGGAAAACAGGAAAATGGTCCCAGGTAAGTTTCCCGCCATTAGATCTGTCCACACATGAAGTTTCATTTGACAACTGTTACGAGTGTCTCCACTCTTTTCTTTAATAATTATTACCATAGAGGGCTCTGTCACTACACCCTAATTTGCATTGCAAATTAATGTGACTGCTCTGGAAAAAGGGGAAAGTGGGTGTGGCAGAATACAGAAGTAGAACCTTGAATTAGTAAGGGGACCACCTGTTTACTGAAGTCTAGCTATGTTAAGAGATAATGTACACGGTATGTTTATGGCTCAGTGCCAGGACCTCTTAGACTTTTCATAACAACTACATGAGACTTGCCCCATAATGGGTGTGATATTATATCCGCATGGACACTGATGTGTCTTACCGAAATACCATTAGACTGCATTCAAACCGAAACCGAAATTTTGAATCGGAAATACATTATAGCTCAAATCATTAAGGAAAGCAATCCCATACTATAACCTCCTTTTCTTGTACAGTGCTCATCAACGTGTGGTCTCGGTGTTAAGATGCGTTCAGTCACGTGCTCGAAACCAAAAAGCGCTGGTACTGAGTACAGCTGCTATGACTCAAAGCCGAAAGCCATCAAACAGTGTATCAAGCCATCATGCGATGAAGGTAATTATTAATCAATCAGTCAATCAATCATATATTCAACCTATATCAGTCTGTCAGTCAATAAACTAACCACGAAATTTAGTGGATTTGTAGCTTCGCGGTAATTCACTTTTCCTTCCAATTCGAGCGTTCTGACTACAAATCGTGTAAAACGCCAGATATTTCTCATCATATGATCATTTCAATTTTTGTTACAACTTTTGCCACACCATCCCGCGCGCATTGACGCAAACTTAATATTATACGAACATCGATGTTTTTAAACTTGTGTATAAAAATCAAAATGTTAACAACATTGTGGTTTTAGTTTCTTAAAGTGACTTTATGAATTACCAGTACATTACGTACTGTAGTGCTCATGTCATTATCTGCGTTGTACGATTGTCTACTATCTCCGCAATCGGTGGCGTTGATGATGACCACTGTTTAACAGTGACAGTCTGAGCCGACCGTCACTAACAGTGATCCCTTAATGCTCATAAAATCTTTACACATTCAAAAGCAAATCTAACCATTTCTCGTAAACTATTTTCAAATTCTGAAGAAGACAGATTACAAGATACGAAAGGTGGAAATCAATGCTACAGTTCTATATTCCTAAAGTGTAGCGTTGTTTGCGTCACCGACAACAGTACAATCAACCAAAAGCCAGAGGCGCGCAGTACCGTATAGGCAAAGCAGTCAAAGTAGATAAATTACTAAAATTTCAATCAACTACAGTAATAGTACAAATAGTCATCATTCGAGATCCTTTGTAAGTAAAATATAATATGTTTATGTTTACATTGCAGGTTGCAAAGCCGTAAACAATCCCATGTGTGGACCCAGTTTATACAAAACGTACTGCTCTTTACGTGGGTATAGGAAGTTCTGCTGTAGGTCCTGTGACGAGATGAGATTTATATATGCGCAAAGCAAGAAGAAAGGGAGAAAGTAGTACCGGCAATACCTCACGATCCAAATAAAACAGTGAACTGATGTCTTTCCGTATAACCTCATGTACTGTTTTACAGCAGATACTAATGCACTTTAAAGTTAACGCAATTGGCTTTATGTAAATTTCGTTGCAGATTGTGGTTTTCTTACCAAAAAAAAAACAAAAAAAAATAAACAATTCGTAGTTAACTGTGGTGCATGCTCGTATCCAAGGTCAATCGATTTAAACCTATGATGTTTATTTTTGTCGATTGATCTTCATACGGGCATGCGCAGTTTAAACGGCTTATCCGAACGAACGGCTTATCCGAGTCAGTATTTGCTGATAACATGCCAGAGTTATAAAAAGGTCAAACTATTCATTTGCACGACTGTAGGCTTTATAGCCTACAATGCCCCCCATGTAGACCTTTCACCTTATGTATATAAATATTTCAACATTGATTCCTACCTTAAATGTAATTTTTAATTTATTTTCTTGTACTTAAATTAATAAATAAACGATAATTTTTAACAAAACATTGTTTTAGAAGAATATTGGTAAATTAAACATACCAATTATTATTTATTATTGTTATCATTATTTAATCCAAATATCATTATTGTTATTATGATTGTTGCAGTTATTAATATTATTATCATCATTATTATTAATATCCTTAGGCCTCATTACCATTACAATAACCATTACATTAATTACCATTCCTGTTTCTAAAAACCAATAATAGACTTATATAGAGGAGTCTAAAACAAAATAATTCACATTTTCGAAACAGTATTAAGTAGGTTTACTGTGGTAAATACCGGTAGGTACAGTTAAAAAAAAACTATTTGCCTTCAAATTGAACCAGGCCTGCATCGTTAACTTTATCTTGTTCAATATGTTCAATATGTTTTATTCAATCTCAAATTAACGCTGAATTACATGAGAATACAAAAAGATTACATAATTGAGAACATTAAAATTAAATTGAGACCTATAAAACTAGAAATATGATAAAATGCATTAGATCAAACATTAAAATTCTGTGTACATAATAAAATATCCAAAAAACACAAGGGATTCTATAGAGCCTATTTTTTAAGGATGTTCGTGGAAGTAACAATACCTATAATTGCATTAATACAATTACGTCACCCAATAATAATATATTTCCGCCCATCCGGGTCAGATATCTTGACTAAACCCTATTATTTAAGCACCACTAAACCCTATTACTGTACTGTAAACACTATGTTTCTGTAGCTCTTAAGACTACGAGGAAAACAATTGAGTAATAGAATGAGAGTTCTACGTGAACGCGTAACACGTGCGCGCTTGGATAACATCTTCGATAAACAAACTGGTTCCTCCTCGTATATAATGCACAATGGCGATAGCCGAAGGCCTACTGATGGTAGCACAATTACACGGTACACCTAGGCATGTTCTAGATTGGCAGATAGTCTCAAAGACGTATTGGTTCGTTTTGAACCGTACACCAGTTCTCTGTGAAATAAAACGCAACATATTAGTTGTGATTTTCCTTACTCCCCATTCAATTGTTTGATTTTGTATTACATGGTGTTGAAGAACATTAATATATATCTACTTTGGCCCTGTAACTTTATTCAGGCTCAGGCAAATTTGTAGGATGGAGATGTTAAGTCTTCGGTCTCATCATCATTATTATCATCATCATCACCATCATGTTCATCATCATCATCATCATCATCATCATCATCATCATCAATAATAATAATAATAGTAATAATAATAATAATACTAATAAATAATAATAAATAATAATAATAATAAATAATAATAATAATATTAATAATTATTATTATTATTATTATTATATAAATAATAATGATTATTATATAAAACATAATAATAATCAACATTTTACAACGTCATTGGCCATCGTCGGAATTGACATCATAATACAATTACCCGGTCAACTCTATCAATTCCCTGGGGAACTAATACAATTTGTCCGCGTCTGTCAAGTGCAAGATGTGGCGTTGTAAACGCATCTACAATTGTACTGCATACACGTGTACCAGGCGTTGCTCTTCGTCTTCTCATTGACACACTTGAAGAATTATCACTGAAATATAAAACGTGCAATTTACACAAAAAATATAGTTAATATAGTATTTTAGTAGTAGGTTTCTTAAAATAAAGAATTGCTGCTTGGTTAGTTGGGGGTAGGGCTAAAAACTAGCAGAATTTTATGTGATTTGAGTCAACATTTACCATAGACCCACCTTGATAAATGACGCTCTCAGAATTTCTCTTTAAATTGAAGGTTAACTATCCGTTATTTAAAATGTTACGATGTAGACCAATGCCGTAGCCAGCTATTGAGACAGTTGGGACAGTCCCACACAATTTTTCTAATGGGTCCACCCTGATATTGTCCCGCACTGTTTGAAAATCTTGGCTACGGCATTGATGTAGACAACCAAGACCATTTTTCCCCTAGAAGCCGGTAATGGCCCTGACAGACTTCTTTTGTTAAAGAAAATCGTTTGAAAATCGAATGATATTGTTTAATTATGATATGGGTGGATGATATAATATTTTCATAAGCCTTAATATAAGTTTATATTTAGGCCCACTTTATAGTGAGTGATTATTCCGGCGGAACTTTTTTCAAAGTGGGGAGGCCCACTAGTATGAATGGGAATATGTACCGTATGGGTTCAATTTTGGAGGGCGGGAGGGGCCCACAATTTTTCACAAGAACCCCAAAAAAGGAAGGGACCCGGGGGTCCTCCACCGAGAAAATTTTGATTCCTAGATGGCGGGAAATAAGCTTTCCCGACTTTTAGCTAGGTGTCTCTTAATGACAAAATTCAAGGTTTCCTACCTCTTAAAAACGGTTGGGCAAACTTTCTCATTCTTATTACAGTAAATAGGCCTGTTATGTGTGTATACATACATAAAACAAATGAGTAGGTGCATACGTGTTCTTTTTCCCATGGATCGAAAAACTCCAAAGAGAAAGGGGATTTGGGGATTCTCCACCGGGAAATTTTGATTCCTAGATGGCGGGAAATGAGCTTTCCCGACTTTAATTTTGTATTCAGGGTCTTTATTATTTATTCAAATTAAAATATAAATTTAAAATTGCAAACAGACAGCCAATAAAAGACAGTATATAGGCGTAAGTGTATTACAATAATCGCTTAAAAATTTAAAAACAGAACATCAAAATTCAAGAAATTCACAACACAAACATAAAAAAGAAACAATAGATAAAAGCACAACACCAGACAAATAAAAAAAAATTAAAATGAAAAAAATGGAAGAAATCAAAAAGGCATATAAAAAACACATATTTAATTTAATTTTCTAATTGTAAAAAAAAAAAAAAAAAAAAAAAAAAAAAAAATCAGCTCACGGGTCCTGAAAAGGTGGATCTAGAATTTTTTTTTCTTTTTATTTTATGCCCAAGGGAGGGGGACAAGTCCCCTGATTCTCCCAGATGCGCCAATGTGAATTGCGAGAAAATCTAACTAGGTTAGGGACTGGATAAACACACTCTTTCCCCTTCCTCTCCCCCTCCTTCCCTCTTTCGTTTCTTGCATTTATTTCCCATCACACATATAATTCTCTATAGATATTATATATTTTCTGCCAAAAATTGGTGAGAAGGGCCGCCCACCCCCTCCCGGTTCCACCGCCCATGCAAAGAGTATTTACTCTTTGCTATTTCACAGTTACAGAAATACATGAATGCTATTTTTTGGTTTAATGAGGACTAAGCCTGATTACCCCCGCCCCCACACACACACACCCACCTCTGTAATTCCACCCCTTGCACGTTTACAATCATGGTAACGGCTCTTTGGTAATAATGTACCGTCTCAAACTTGGGAACGTTTCCGGTTTGTATTATCTTTAGTGGTTATTGATTTACAACGTCAATGATGACCACACATGGCTGCAGTGGGGTCCTATGGCTCAGCCTGAATTGTGTGCTTAGTAATATTAGGAACAACGATTACCATTATCTGTGTGTTTAGACCTATTATGCTATTTTATTTTATTAAGTGTGTAAGAAGCATACAGATGTCAGTATAATAATATCAACAAAATATAAATAGCAACCACCGAGCCATCTATAATACTCACAAACACTCAGTCTGCTCGGGAGGGGACGCTTCAAATCTAGTAGCATAGCGCATGGTAAGATATTCCATTTGTTCTTCCGTATATGTTATAGGCGATTCTGTCGTGTTGTATATTCGTTCAATTCTTTGATCACATGGTAGCTTTTCCAGCTCGTCAGCAAGAGTCCGTAGAGTCTTAAGCTGGTCGGGGTTTAATTCAGGACGCGGGTAGCATTGCCGCACCATGGCCCGGCAGCACTGTTCCTGCTCGCTGCGACACATCGGTGCCATAATCACAAAGGTGATCGCAATTATAATCTTCATTGTAGGTTTTGACTGATAATTTAGAGCTCTCCACCAAGACGAATTTTGTCAGGTTAACACTGGTGAACACAAGAATGGATTTGATTCCCAGTATTGATCGATAAAATATATTTCACATTATGTTTTGCTATATAAAAATCTGACTCAAAGTTAAATAACAAAACAAATATTAATACTCAAAGCAAAAAAAAAGACAAAAACAAAAACAAAAAAATGCACGATGACCACTTTTATAGTAAGGAAATTTGCTAAAAATATAAGCATAGCATAAGTAAAGGAAACATCTATGAACGCAGAGACAGACATTTTATTAAATTATTTCTGACGTTGTTTTAATAATTATCTTTTATCATCTCACCAACATTGAGTTTAATTCGTAGTGAGACCTGACATTATTACATTGCCCCATTATAGATATGTTAGTTACTTTAAATAGTTACAGAAGACTATTTGAAAATGCATTATAGTATATAAAAAATCATGATTTAGCTTTTTCAAAATAGTATATTTCAACAGATGATTGAACAACAGACCTAAATAGAAATTAATCTAGAAGTCTTTTAGTCTTTGGAACACCATTCATACTCAGTATTTTCCTTAGATTCCGACCTTCTTGATTCTTTATACTAGCAACAGTAATTATCTATATTAATAATATAAAAATAATATATTAACACCAAACCGTTTCAAACCTGCTGTAGGCAAATTTGACCCCCTGAACGTCCTTAAAGCAACCTGAGTAAATACATTCTCTCTAATGAAATAATAATAACTCCACCTTCCTCTGTCCTGAATTAATAATTTCCACACCCTAGCTGTTTATATAAACAACAAAATATGTAAGCCTATCATAGGCTTATCATGTTTGAGAAACAAATGTAAATGTTAGGAACACACCGTTTAAAATATGTTTACTCGAATAAATAATTTTCTTTAAACCCAAAAAATGTAATACAAACATTGTCGAATGAGTATTGTTACTTACAATTGAGGTTTCGAAAAATTGTAGTCCCACGACCACTGATCAAGTGGTTTAGTGTTGTGTTGCATCGTGATTTTATTGATGTCTGCGCCACCAATATTTAGGATAGCCAAGTACTGACAAAGAGAAAGATCACTGCAAAAGTCAGGGAAAAAACCCTTTTTTAATAACAATTTTTATAATCTCCCAAACTTAAGTACATTAATATGGAAGACATTATCTAAGGCTGTGACATTGTCATCATTACATGCCATAAAATAATACTCATATATTATTATGAACCAGCATGTTGGGCTCCAAAAAAGCACAGATACAGTATAATAATCCTGGGCAAGATCCGCCTCCTAATCCTGAAAATACCTATTGCTCAAATTTGAATTTGTGGAATGCGAATATCAATTAAATGACCTACTTCGTAAATGGTGCATAAAGTTTTCCTGTTTACATAATTCTATAAGCATAGTTTTTAAAGCTTATGGGTGCAACTATACCTAATTCTGTTTAATACAATTACATCACCGTATATTAGCCGTCTCATCTTTTTAAAATGTCGGTTAGCGTGCACTTATGCACTTATTACACAATGAAGCTAATGATTGTAATATTGAGCTACCTACAGTTTGCTCTAGTTGGGGTTTATGGATTGTCATAAATTCTCAATTAAATGACCTGGCCTACATTAAATAAACCTTATTACTGTAAGCATTATGTTTCTGAGTTCTATATCGTGAACGTGAAACACGTGCGCACTTGGATAAAATCCTAGTAAAAAGGATTAGTTTCTCCCCTGACATTATGCACAATGGCGAGAACCGAAGGCCTACTGATGTTAGCACAATTAAACGGACCTTGGCATATTCTATATTGGCAGACAGTCTCAAAGACGTATTGGTTCATGGCGAACCGCACACCCTTGATCAGAGGAATATAACGCAACATCTTAAAATCTTTTCTTACGCCCACCCCTTCTTTTGTTTGCGTTTGTGTTACATGATATGGAAGAGTATTAACACCTAACTTCAAAATTGTTTTTGATCTGCTTTTTTGTTTTTAACTCTTTTTTTTTTCAAGTTTTCCTAAGCTTTTGCAGAGTGTTTTCTACCCTCCACTTTGGCGATTTTTCGTGTTTGGATCGTTTTCACACTTAGTCGAATAAATAATTGGTAATTTAATTACGGTTTCTAACGCGTTTAAAAAACTAGGTTCCAAGCACAAACCATTTCCGCCCTCAACCTTTAAAATGTACACTAGGTACATAGACTGAAAATTCACTAATCTTGATAGTGTGTGGTTCTAGCGCAAAACCCTCCATATCTCTGTCATCAGTACGTTCATTGCAGCCCCAGTTCGAGTCTTTCTATGGTCGAGTGGTTTCTTTTTCTTATGGGCCAACTTCATAAATGAAGGCTTTTGCTTAGTAGCCCTTTTTTTTTCAAGAGTACCACATCAGTTTGTGCAGTATTTACAATTATTATTTTTAACGTTTTTTATTTATTTTAAAATTTAAACTACCCTAGGCTGACACTCTCCGTACAGTAGCAATTTAAGGTGCGGAGACAGGCTCAGTCTCAGGCACTCTAGTGGTAGCAGCATCTAATCTTTTAGGAGTTTCTTAGTGATAAGTTCCTTGAAGTGAGAGACAGATGAAGCTTTTAACTATTTCCTCAGGCAACGTGTTCCAGTCGCCTGCAGTCTTAGAATAAAATGATTTGTTGGAGTAATCTTGTGTTGAAGAAAGAATATGGTAGGCTTGCCTATTTCTCTTCTTTTTTTTTTTTTTCTTTTTTTTTTTTGTATTTCCTTTGGAAGTAAGAGGCACCTGAGAGAAGGCATGTCTATGGCGAATAGGCCTTTACGAATCTTGTAGAACAATGTGGGACGAACAGTTCTTCTGTGTTCAAGATTTTCCAACTCCAGCCTTTTTAACATTTTTCCTGCACTTGCTTTCTGCTCTTAATTGTTAACAATAGATCTAGTTGCTCTTCTTTGCACCTTCGCAATCTGCCTGGAGAGCTGGCTTGAGTGTGGGTCCCATACTGATTGAGCATACTCTAAAGTGGTTTCATGTACCATTTTAATTATCAGTTCTCATTATGTCAATAAAGGAAAGTCCTATGTTCTGTTTTACACGGTGGGGACGCCAGTAATAATAGCAGAAAATAACAATAACAGACATCTATTCTAGTTATAATTAATCTTTGATATGATTGGCATTTTCATTACCAATTTTGGAAGTGTTGAAGAATACGAAAGTTATTAATATTGACTAACTTTCGAGGGTTAGCATTTGCCATTTACTGTACATTAAAAAATTATTAATTTAAAAAAAACGCTAAGTAAAATCAATCAATCTTTTTATAGCAGGTTTATTTTTTTAAATCGTTCATTTTGTCAATAAAACGAGATTCAATTTCAATTTCTTTTTTTTTTTTTTTTTTTTTTTTTGTATTTTAAACTTAGCCTATAGATAGGTATATTTAAACGGCAGTGGCGTAGGGATGGACAGTGCAACCAGTCACAGATAAATATTCCTCTTAAATTCTAAATCAGAATCAGCAATGTAATACAGGCCTAAAACTCGGTCAACTAGTTGACAAAAAATGGTTTCAGTTATAAAGTGATTTCCCAGTTCAGTACCAATGATAAACACATGGCTGCAGTTTGGTCTGATGGCTCAACTTTCATTCTGTGTTTAGGTATAAGGCACAATTAATTACTATGCTGTTTTATTAGATGTGTAAGACTCACAAATACTCAGTTTCCTGGGAGGAGACGCTTCAAATCTAGTAACGTAAGATATTCCATTTGTTCTTTTGTATATGTTAAGGCAAATCTCGAGTGCTGTATACTCATGCAGTCTTCTGATAACGGGGTAAATAACTGTTCGTGACTGGAACTGGTCGGGGTTTAATTCAAAACGCGTATACCATTGGTGTACCGTGTTCCGGCAGCAGGTTTCCTACTGGATGCGAAATGTAGTGCCATTTTAGGGAACAGTGAAATTTCACTGTTCCCTGGCCATATAAAGCACGAAAGTAATCGCAGTTAGCAACTTCATTGTAGGCTTCGGCGAGTAATGTCAAGCTCTCCGCCAAGACGAATCTGCCTATAGGTTAACACAAATCTGTCAAGTATTAGCAAGAAAATGGTTTCTAAGCAATGTCCTGGTCAACACAAGAATGGTTTTGATCCCCTATAATAAACTTTTGTTGACCGATATAAATTTGTTAAAAATCTGGCTTAAAGTTTGACAATAAACAAGTAACAGATAGGAAACAAACAAATCTGCACGAAACCCAGTTTTATAGCCTGAAAATTGACTCAAATGCAAACTATCATAACAAAGTATATCAAATTATCTGAAACCGCTGAGACTAAAATTTTTTAATTTTTGTGTTTTAGTGACTATTACAATATTATTTATTTCATGGTTAGACATTATTACCTAACCCATTTATAGATATATTTACTGTTGAATAGTTTCGAAAGACTAATTGAAAAAATGCATTACAGTAAAATTACTTGCATTCATGTATGAGGCGCCAAATGTACTTTCATTACTTAACAAAATTATACACATATAATTCATTATTTAATATATAATTTAACATTGTTCATTATGTACATATAATTAGTTTTGCTTCTAACAGTTATATATAAATAATTGGTGGAGCGATTTTCATTATTTATAAATAATTTAAACTAGCAAAACATTATTTATATATAATTTGAACTAGCCAAACAATAAATAATTGGAGTGCTAATAGTCATTATATATAAATAATGATTTTACTCAAAGTCCTTATTTATAAATAATTATTTTAACATCATATTATTTATAATTAAGGAAAATCGCTCCACTAATTATTTATATATAATTGTTAGAAGAAAACTAATTATATGTATAAAATGCATGTACATCATTTTATATAAATAATGGTTTCACATACAATTATTTAATGTCAAATTCATTATATATAGTGTATATATAACTGATGAAAAACCATTATATATAATGGATTTTACAACCATATTATATATATATATATATATATATATTGTGACACAAATTGATCACAATATATATATATATATATATATATATATTTGTTTCACAACCACTGTGTGTGTATAATGTGATAATACATTTATAAAATTATATACATATAAGTACATCTGGCGCCTTAAGGCGCCAAATGTACTTTCATTATTTAACAAAATTATATACATATAAGTACATTTGGCGCCTCAAGGCGCCAAATTTACTTATATACATATATTTCATTATTTAACATATAATTCAATATTTGTTCATTATATACATATAATAAATTTTGCCTCCAACAATTATATATAAATTATTGCTGGAACGATTTTCATTATTCATAAATAATTTAAAGTAGCAAAACATTATTTATAAATAATTGAAGTGCCGAAGGTCATTATATATAAATAATGATTTTACTCACAGTCATTACTTATAAATAATTGTTTTAATATCGTATTACTTATAAATAACAACAATCGCTTCACCAATTATTTATATATCATTGTTGGAAGCAAACTAATTATGTAGGCCCTATATAACGAAAAAATGTTGAATTATAAATTAAGTAATGAATTATATGTATATAATTTTGTTAAATAATGAAAGTACATTTGGCGCCTCATATTCATGATTGAGCTCTGTAAAATAGCATCAATTCTGATGAGATACTTCAACAGTTGATGGAGTCTTGAATAAAAAGCTTATTCGGCTATTCATTCATTACTTAGTATTGTTATGTTCACTACAGTAATTATAGAAAAAAATTCAAAGGCCTATCCTTTACCTGCTGTAAACAAAGTGAACTGTCTGAAATTGCTCAGAGCAGTAATTGTTGTTACTTGTTACTTACAAATCGTTACTTACAATTGAAGTTTCGAAAACTTTCAGTCCCACGATTACTAAGCAAGTGTTGTGTTGCATCGATATTGTTGAAGGTCCGGACATAAGTTGCAGGAATATGCACATTCAGTGAATATAAGAACAAATGTCTATTGTAATATTTCCGATCATTTTAATAACAAATGTTCCATTAGAGGAAATAAAAACATGCATATTCCGTACAATCTGGTAAAGAAAGCAACTGTCTGTGACCAACCATTTCCAAGATATGGTAACACTATAATTTCATTTCTAATTTACATATTTTAGAGCTAATCTGCATAGGAACAGTAGGCCTACATGTGACCATGGTGTGAATATATATTTTCATCCCTTCTAATAATATAGTGAAAAGAATCATATATTTGAATACTTTGAGACCTAATTCAAGATTCTACATACTGTACATTAGTCCCAGAGATATGCAAATTAAGTAAATAATTGTAGCATTTCCGTTCTTTAAACGTGAATTATTTTGAATAATTTGAAAGCAACTCTGTAGGACCAGCGGTTGCCAAATTATGATAACTCTATATTTTCAAAGTAAATTAAAAATAACTAGATTATAGTGGATTTTTTGTTTTTTTCTTTTAAAATGTAAACTAATAACTAAATATACAATAAATTAGGAAGCCAATTATACTCTATGATCTATTATAATTTAAATTAGGCTTATATCATAGTGATGTAAAGGTAAACATATAGGCAAGAAAGGGTAAGATAGGAGATGTAAGCCTAACAGCCCCTATCCACACTATCCAGTACATAATGATTTACCTATAAAAGGTCACCATCCCTTATTACAGATAACAGTAAATGAAAGACAAACAACACTTTTCACACCAACAAATTGATTTTTCCACAAGCTTTCGACCACGCAGTGGTCGTCATCAGGTGAATGTGCAAATAGGATTCTTGTAGAAAAATAAATTTGTTAGTCTGAAAAGTGCTGTTTGCCATTCATTTACTGTTATCATGTAGACCACAGGTAGGCAAAGTGCGGCCCGACTGCCAATTTTTTTTTTTTTTTTTTTTTTTTTTTTTTTTGCGGCCCGCGGAAATGAGTTAAAATCCTTATGTGTTGCGGCCCGGCACGCAACATTGGCTAGAAAACACTTTATTTGTTAAGGTCCGCCACCGATTATATGTAAAAAGTAACATTACAACTGAGAATAAAGTACTGTAAAAGCAGTGTTTGAAGGTTTTTCAAAGCACAATGGAAACATCAAAGTTTTGGTGCGGCCCTCGGTGTTAAATCAATAATTCACTTTGGCCCTGCGACCGATTTTATGCCCATCCCTGATTTATACTAACACGCCTACCCTATCTACTTCTTATTATAGATAATAATGACATCATCGAATAGAGCTTATTTCAGGTAAATACAGTGTGGGCAGACAGACAACATCAAATTGACTCCTATGGCACGTACGCATGACACGTGCGTGCTTGGATAGGTTCTTCTATAAAAAAATTATTTTCCCCATTGATATAATGCACAACAGCGGTAGTTGATGGAGTTAGCACAGTGGTACAGTTGCATTGCAGTCCACCTTCACATTGGTCCCTTCCGCAGATGGTCTCGTACACATATTGATTATTGGCGAAACGCACACCGTCCGCCTAAAATGAAATAAATTATATAAAAGAAAAGTCTACTCAAAATATGTCCCCAAGCTCTAGAACCTCTCTTAGTGATTGAACTAGTACTCTTCGAATAATTTAGTATTGTATACAGTTTTAAAGAAACAAAATCAGCTAAGATTTTACCCCGGTTATATCCATTCCTTGAACGACTAATACAATCTCTCCCCGTCTGTTAAGTGCAAGGTGGGGAGTTGTAAATCCGTCTAGGATCGTCTCGCATACACCTGTGCCAGGTCTATTGGCCCTCCGTCTTCTTTTCTTGTGGGGATACGAAGATCGGCTCCTGAAATTAAGAAATGTTAAGTGTACTCTTAATTTCATGATTCTTTGCAAGTGATATAGAAGACAACTTAAGAAAATTATGATTATCCCCCATCATAGATAAAATAAGGCTGGATGCATAATTTCAACTAGTTACCCAGAATTGTAAACAAATCTGACTCCTGAGACTTATTCTTGAGATTATTTGGAGCCAGGTATGACTCACTTACTGAAGAAAGTTCAACGGTCTTTATTATTTTGTTTGCTTCTTTTAGGGAAAGAGTAGAAGCAGCGGCGCAACGGGGTTCGAACCCTCGCTGTGCAAGTTGCTTGTGTCCTTAAGCAAGACACTTTATCTATGTTTGTCTCTCTCTCTCCACCCAGGTGTATAAATGAGTACCGGCATATGCTGGGAAGGTAAAACAGATTGCAGTGCGGGAGAAGTGGCGAACCCCCACAGCCTTACATAGTCTGGCCCAAACGCTAAAGTAAGAGAGACGGGTACTCCGGCCTGCGTCGGGTTTCGAGGTTTCGAACCTTTTTTTTTTTTTACTTCTTTTAGGTATAATATTATTATCATTATTATCAATATTACTATTATTAAAATATAATAGCTTAGTTTAGTTTAGTAATTCAGAGTTTCACATAATAGGCCTACATTTAAAAAAACACTGAAAAAATTGAATATAACATAACAGTGGGCCTGTATACGATGTAGGCCTATTATGTGTGGTGACTCCATTAAGCCAAGATAGGCTTTAAGACTGAGCCACCAGAAAACAATCAATAAATAAAAAGCAGCATGACTAAATAAGAAAACCTTAAGATCTAAACAGAAAAATATCTATATACAAAGATAATGAACAAGAAATAAAACAAAATTAACTTCATAACAACGAAAGTGTCGAGAAAAACCTTAAAACGGTCAATGAATCAACCGTATGATTAATTTAGAGCAATTAATTCAAAGGAGCAAATTTGAATTTTAGTGGTAGTTTGACTTATAAAGTGTATTGGTTTAGTAAGAATGTCTTATATGTGTTTTTAAGATTAAGTATTGTTGTTGATAAATTAATATCTAAGGGTAAATTATTCCATAAATTTGGTCCATTAAAAATAAAAAAAGATTTTCCTGAGTGCTGTTGAATATTTTTCATAGATAAAATGTTTCTGAGTAGATGATCTAGTTTCATAAGAATGAAGTTCACTAAAATTTGTAAACAACGAGTTAAATTGAGGAGGAAGGTGGTTGTTGGAAAAACGAAGTATGAATAAGATAGTTTGTAGTTTATTAATATCAAATATATTTAATGTTTTTAGAGAATAAAATAATTATCTTGTATGGGACCTTGGATGCGCCCCAGTGCATATCCTAAGTGCCTTCTTTTAAAGCTTAAAATTACAGTGGATTTTTTATGTTTCTAAACTATACCATGGGTTAAATTGTTTAAACTTAGAAATTGTTGTGGCCCATGCAATATTGCAATAATATAAGTACGGAAGGATAATGGTATTGTAAAGTGATAACAAAATGTTGTATGGACGAATATGCTGTAATCGTCTTAACATTCCAACATTTTTCGAAATTATTTTGTTTATAGCTGCAATATGCATTTGCCAGTTTAATGTAGAATCGATTAAAACCCCAAGATATTTTAGGTTATTGGTTCTATTTATTGAGTGCCCATCAATAATAATATCGGATGGTAAAGTATTGTTGGACTTATTATTATGTGTGAAGTAAATAAAATTAATTTTGAATGAATTTAGTGATAATTTGTTTGCTTTAAACCACAATGAAACTTTATTGAGTTCAAGATTAATACTATTTAAAAGAGTACATTTGTTTTCATGGGAAAAGAAAATGTTGCTGTCATCTGTAAATAAAATAAAATGCAGTAAGTTTGAAACATATGGAAGATCATTGATATAAATAAGAAAAAATAAGGGGCCCAAAATTGACCCTTGTTTTACACCACAACTTAGAGGCAAGATATGAGATTTAGAAGAGTTAAAGTTAGTAAATAGGTTATGTTTGCAAGATAGTCAATCTTTTATAAGATTGAGAGGAAGGCCCCTGAAACCACAGTGGGATAATTTAAATAATAATATGTTATGATCAATGGTGTCAAATTCCTTCGATAAATCAAGAAAAATACCTATAATATGATGCCCTTTAACAAGAGAATTAGTTACCTTTACATACATATGTAAAACTGCAATATCGGTAGAATGTTTGAGCGAAAGCCATATTGATTGTCGTGTAATATAATATTTTTAATAAAAAAGAAGACAAACGATCGTAAATTAGTTTTTCTATATTTTTTGCGAAAGTAGGAAGCAATGCAATGGATCTATAATTATTAATCATATATGGGTCACCTTTTTTGAAAATTGGTACTACTTTTGCTAACTTCAGAGCATGAGGAAAGTCTCCAGATACGGTATTAAAAATATGAGTCAAAGGCTTGGATATAAAGGGAGTAATATTTTTTATGACATCAGAGTGAATATCATACAGGTCCCGGATTTTTATTGTTTTTAAAACTAGCTATAATATCAATTATCTCCTTTTTATTAACTGGCATGAAAAACATTGCTTCATATAAAAATTTTGTTATTATCATTGCCCATTGTTTTTGTCACTGTAACACAATACTGTGCATTTTGTATCCCTACTTACCCAACATCAGGTATTGGTTCCGGTATTGGCTCATCAGGACACTCTGGAACGACGGTCGTTGTCCTACAGTCCGTCTCCTCTGTTGGAACCGCCTCAAATCTACTAGGATAGCGCCCGACTAGATAATCAATTTGTTCTGCAGTATATGTTATAGGCGATTCTACAGTGTTATATATTCGTTCAATCATTTCTTCGCATGGTAACTGCTCCAGCTCTTCAACAACATCACGTAGAATCTCAATCTGGTCGGTGTTTAATTCAGGACGCGGGTAGCATTCGTGCACTGTGTCCCTACAGCACGAACTTTGTTCTTTGCTATGACATACCAATGTCATAAGGACGAGGGTGAACACATTGAGTGACTTCATTTTTATGACTTATTGGGCGAGTACTATAAGGCTTCCTCTCCACCTAAAAGACTGATTACTACTAGACGTAGAAGGTATTCAACACACAGAAAGAAAAATTTGTTTCTAGGCAATAAGCTACTCAACTTCAAGAATTGATCCACCAATTGTCCTTAGCGACCTTTGCATTTTTAACAAAATTAGTAGATTACTGTAATAGTTTGCAAATAATAGTTAATCAGACGTTTACAACAGAGGCAATCTTTTTTCTTTAATAATAATAATAAGCGTGCGCTTAATCAGTACTCTTCATAATACAGTAATAATAATGAATATTAAGCCTGAATCATCAAACAACACACGTTACTGGTGGCTGGAGATAATACTAGAAACAAAACCTGAAATCTAGTCCAATTAATCCAGTCCGATCTTGTGGTTAGAAAGGCGAATAATGTCCATGCGCTAAAAATCAGGGAGTACTTGGAAGGAAAGTAGAAAACATAGACAAAAAATTACATTGTATTGTATATTGTATTCTATGTATACTGTCTCTTATACACATCTAGATGTGTATAAGAGACAGCCCCACAGTTTATCTTTATGTAATACTGTAAATTAATAATTTAAAATAGTTACAAATAGTCTCTTATACATGACTTGGCCTTGCCTGTTGTAAAAATTGTCACTCGAACACTAGATGGAAATCACAGTGAAAGAGAGATGGCACTAAAATTAGTGCAACAACATTCAAATTGTTTTGGAATATCCATGTCGATCGAAAATTATTTCAATTTCGAGAAGATCGTGGGGGCATATAATAACATTGTACATTAAACATGAAATTAGCTGTTGAGTTATGCTTTCGCCACAACAGTTTTTGTAATAAAAATTTTGTTTACAGTAAAATAATTCTTGAACGTTTTTGCAGTCTTTTTAAAAATATTTTCTCGGATGTGTTTCCAAAACCCGAAATTGCATAACCGATACATGGTTCGATTGTGCTTATGTAATTAGCAGAGATGGTGCAATGTTTCGGACTTTCCTATGTTATGAATGTATATGTATATGTATATGTATAATATGTCATATATGATAATTCCGTGTTAAGTTTTTATACTCTATCGCTAAACCCAAATATCTTATATGTTTTATTTGTACGATACGTTTTCCGTCGACATGAAATATTCAGGACATCAGATGAAAGTATATTCTGGTTTCGATATAGCATGACCTCTGCTTTAACTGCATATATTTTCAACTTATTTCCGACATATCATTTACCAATATTTTCTAAAATTTTTGTAATTTTGTATTTAATCCATTAACTTGTGTTCCTACAACATAAATAGCAACATTCTCCAAGGGAGCTTGAGTTTGTGTTTCACAGGCGTTTAATCCAATGATCGGGTTAGTAATGTGAAGCGCTTGAGGCCCAATGTTTAGCGTTAAGGGCTAAATAATCTAACATATTATTATAGCAACATAATCCGCAAATATACTGCATGTCCCAGGAAAAATCAATTTTAAATATTATTTAGGAATAACAAATTGAACCAAAGACATTACCCTGTGGTATGCTGCCCTGATTCGGAAATAGGCATTAACTACATTTGTTTTAATTGAGATGTTTGTCTTACATGACTCCTGATGGTATAATCTATCACCTTTTTACTAGAAAGCTAAAAATATTACTCTAAATATGATATTTAATTTTTTTAATGGGCATTATCTAAACACACCACTACAAATAATTTGGAATAAGGCATTAACTACACTAAAGGCCACAATACAGCATTAAACGGTTGACTTCACACACAGACAGGAAGTAATTATCCAATCAGGTACCAGTGTGATGAATATTAATTAGATCTCCTCTTAGATAATGCCTAGTTTGTTCCAGCTTTATTCTGAGGATTAATTCGAAAGAAGCCATTATCTACATTGTTTTTCTTATAACCTTTACAAAACGTCATATCATTCTGATGATTTCTTTTACTTTGACACAAGTTACAGCTTATTTAGGAGCTTTTTGGCGTGTAATTATTATAAATATTAATTTTAATGCGAAATTCTGTGCATCGTTTTTACATGTAATATTTTTTTATAAATATTTTTATTTGTTTTATTCAATGTGCATTACTAAATATTTTTTTCTGCTAAATTAATGAAAAATTAATATTTACAATCCATAAGCAATATAAATATTACTTTGTAAGTTTAAGTAAATTTTATTTTGCCATCTTGATTATTGACCGAGTTCCTAGTCCACATATCCAAACGCTTTGTATCCATTGGCAAAAAGCGCTATATTAATGTCTATCGTTCAATGATGATGAAACATATAATACCTAATTTGATACCGTACAAAATATTATAATGTATTCTTTGTTTTTAAGTTTACATATTTGAAATAATTAATTTGAATAGTTCTATAAAAGGGTTGCTCTAAATATGTTTTTAGTGTCTGTAAAATTCATGAGAATTTAAGAATCATTTTAGTAGCATTATTATCCAGTGACCATAATGATGATGATAGTGATTATGAAGATAATTGAAACAGCTTGGTGTGGCATTATATTAGAAACATAACGGTAAAACATGTCATAAAATATAGATAACTTTTCAATTTACCTCAAAATTTACCTTACATATACAACCCGAAATCCACTTTCAACACCGCCCCCAAATCCCCTCCACCGGCCGGAAGCTAACCCACCTAAGCTCCACCAAGCTTCAAACATATAGAACCCATTCCATCTATTTCATTCTTTATTGGTTTACTTTGTATAGGCCTACCTTACTTACAAAACATTTGTCAAACATTTCGATAAAGAAATTATAATTTTCAATGCGAGTATACATTTTCACAATACTTATTTTATTTTTACATCAAATTTAGAATATATATATATTTTTTAATGTTTTTTAGTTTATAATTACGGCCACATACATTTAGAGTATTCATGCACAAATTTAAAATTCATCGATACTTTTAAACATTATTGCAGGATCCAGGATTTGAAAGAGGGGGTTCATGTTCCCATAAACCCAAAAATGAAAGGGGGTCCGGTGCTCCTTCCCGGGAAAATTTTGATTCCTAGATGGCCGGAAATCAACATTATTGAGTAGTTGGATACGTAGTCTTTCTTCCATAGATCGATGAACTGATAGGCCTGAAGGACACACTTTCGTATATAAATTATTACGACGTCGAGCCAAAACTGTTTTAAATTTATTTAATTGAATGCTAGTTGTTCTAAGCATATTTTGTCCGATCTGCCGAGCTATGCCTAGGTAGGTTACATAGGTACCAACCTGAAATAATTGAAATACGTGATTGGAAACGCGGGCCGGCGGCCAGCAGAGCCTCCGCCGGGGTCCAGGGTCGGGCCCCGATGGGGGTTCTGGGGGAGGGGACGATACCCCCTGGGCGTTATGACAATCTGAGCATTGTTAAGCTGTTTTTAGGGAGTGTTTATTGACAATATCAGGTACATAAACAAAAATATTTTTAATAAAGCCACGTGCAATTCGAATTTCAATCAGTGGTGGCGCCAGAGGGGCCTGGGGATATTCCCCCGTCGGGAAGCGTAGCCCCCCCCCCCCCACGTCGGGGAAGACGAGTAATTTTTGTCGGGGAATAAACAAATAAAAAAAAATTATGTAATGTTCGCTTAGCCACCATATTGCTTCATTAAACTATTTGTGTTAATAATAATAATAATAATAATAATAATAATAATAATAATAATAATAATAATAATAATAATAGTTCAATGAGACTAAATAAAAATAAATTGCGTTCTTTTATGACAAATGCTCGTTTGGATACCCTTATAATGCTTGGAATACATCGTGATAGGTGAAGCACCCTCGACCATGACAGCGTTGGTTAACAGACTTCATGCAAAATTTCCAAAATGTAGAATTTCACTTTCAAGAATAAGGATTTGAAAATAAATTAGATGGTTACATTGCATACTCTTTGTTTCTTGCTTTATTCAAAATGTTTTGGTTTTGGAAGCTGATATTAGAAAACATAGCCTACATGAAGTCATATTATAGTAACTCGATGCCTATCATTCAAATAAGTAAGACAAATTCGCCATAATTCGTCAAATATCCGTGGCTTCTAGGGGGATTCGCCTTTAGCCCCCGACGGGGCCTTTAGCCCCTCCGTCGGGCAGGTCTTGGCGCCATCACTGGTTTCACTGTATGTTTAACTTGAGCACCCGAACTATGTACACAAACATTCACAATACTCAAACAAACAAAAAATGAATAAGCTGCGGTGGTGAACCTTTCCTAACATTCGACACTCTTTCTACCCCTCCTGTTATACTCCTACACCCCTGATTCTTAATTAATTTGTTTAAGGGCCAACATTTATTTTGAGGCGGGCCAAAAGATAATATCTGAGTACCGGTAATTAAGCAAGTCGTTATGTGTTTGGTAATTTCAAGTTCTATTTTTTGTTACAATATACCGGTATGGTAACAAATTCTGTAACTTTAAGCAAAGAATACGTACACGATTATCAATATTCTGTTCACATCCTAGTTGGTTAAAACAATAAGAAATTGCATTCAGTGTATAATAAACGTTAGTAACATAAACATTAAAAATATATATAATACTCATACTTTATAAAACAAAAATTGACCTTATTTTCTGATAGATAGATAAATAAATTAAATAACATTAATTAAATGAAATATATTTAATGATATATGCGTATTTGCTACCATCAACCGTAACACATAATTTGAAATAAAAGTAGGCGTATTGTAGAAGAGAATCACTAGTGAGCATTGACCTCAAAAGTACTGTAGAAGTACAGAAATAATACTTCAGCTACTTGCCGGAGTGTTTTTTGTGAATGTAGATAAATATAGGTATATATAACGACTAGAGAATAGGTGTGATATCGAAATTCTAAAAGAGGAAACATGCAAGAAACATATCCTGTTTTCTTTCCGCTATTTCTTATGTAAAACCGGATCTAAACTTTCAAAACGTTTCTACAATGTGTATTTAGGCTTCATCAATACTGTATTGCGAATGCATCAATAGTCAATTAGTCAATTGATTGAATAACGCTTTTGTACCATCGGCACACCTTTTTAGTGTAACCTTACAACGACTAGACAATAATTAATTGATATAGAGAAAACACAAAATTAAAAATTAAAAAAATATGTTCTCTATCTTATAAAGTATAATGAAAATAACCTAATGGAAAAAATCAATAGAAAACTAGGAGGAACAATGCATCGAAAAATGGGGGGAAATAGCCTGGGGAATAAAATTAGCAGGTGGCAAGCAGTCACCGTAAAAGTGCTATATTCTGTAAAGTAAAGCCTCAAACCACCTCGATTTTGAGTCTAATAAATTTAAAAATCTTCCCAGACTTTTCCAGATATAGCTATTCTTTGGCGTTTTTTGATAGCAGATTATTTTTTTATAGATTTCAGTGGGTTAACCCGACACAAAGACAAGCTTGCGTACAAATCTAACATTTATGATGATGAAGATGATGATGATGAGGAGTAAGCTGTGCAAGATTAATTAACAGGCCCTTTTTGATGTGAAGTGTCAAGCGAGGCCCGTAGCCTAAGTTACGGTTGGGAATTTGGAGACATTATCGTCGTCGTCAAATGTTCAATGCACACATTCGGACAATAGATGATTTATGATATCTGTTTTGTATAGAAAGTAATCTGAAACCCATAAAATATCAGTTCAGGCATTCATTTATCTGTCTGTGGAAAATATATATATCCCGGTTTTAGTATCCCTGTTTTAGTATTGTAGGGGTTCAGAAGGCTTTACAGTATAACTAATCCCCGTATTTCTGAAAGATTGCTGATTAAAATGTAAAATATTTAAGATTTTATATTCATTACATTCTCAAATGTTATGTAAATCTCATATATCCCAAAATTACGTTATATTCATGCACCGAAGTAGAAAGTTTAACTTAATAATTTTGATATGTTTTATGTTGACTGGTTTTTAATGATATTATTACAGTCTAATATGACCACAACATAAAAAAGTCCTCTCCTTTAAACATCTAACCTACTAAACTTTGGGTATCTCAATATACATGTATATTTCCTTAAATCAAGGATGTCCACTCGTTAAATTAGTATATATAGTATAGAGAATTTTGTTTGTCAATCTCAGACATCCAAATTATAGGAAATTACGTTTTATGCCACCTATTAAGAACCATGGTCCCGGACGTTTGGAGTCCATAGGAGGTCGGCCTTACCCACACCATAACCAGAACCAGTTAACCAGACCAATCAATTTTAGTAACGTGTCAGTGAATTAAGTATTTACGTAAATACTAAACTTACCTGACTGCGTGCGTGCGATCATAGGATCGCGTCGGCAGTGAGTGCATGGATTTACATGAATTTCCAGAGTAAAATTTCTTAAAGGGGTGGCAGGCTGGAAAACGCTGGAAAACAAATTTCCAAGAGATATCGGGGCACGGAGTGAGGTAATTTTCAATCAGCAACGAGAAAAGGGGTCCGCTTGTATATCCAGTGCCACTCGAGGAAATGCAAGAGATTAAAATTACTAAGCGGACCGCCTGGCAACCATTGGGGTGGTGAACGTACGCCCATTATTTTTTTTTTCTAGAAACGTTTATTCAATCTGAAGTTGGGGTTAACACTATTATCATTCAAAATCTATGTTTTTCTTATATATACAGTAAACAGAACAAGCAGAAAAAAAAACAAGTACGACTTTAACGTCAAATACCACTAGAAATATCTGTACAGTAGCAGTACAATACAGTGAAGTAAGATTTTTTGTTAATATTGTTTATATTCTCAATGACTTTACGACCATATTACTATAATAACCTACGATCGAATTTTCCAAAACTTTATTTAACATTGTAAGCGTTTTTCTCAATTATACCGCTCTTACTCAGGCGTCTATGTAAGCGGTACAGGAATTCAAAAGTATCCAAGTTGTGTAAAACTTTGGATCTCCTCTCCTAATATAGGTGACTATACTTCTGCCCAAATCAGACAGTGCGGTCTTACATTTGCATGACGCTGATGACACGCATTCTGTGCCTGTGCACAGACCTTCCGCAAATTCTTGGTAGGAGTCGTATTTTACAAGCTGTAAAATGAAATATAATAAAATATTATGTTTACAATGACTACAGACTAAATTGGCTGGATATGATTTTGTAAACATCATTTTATACAATTAAAATTTGAATTTATTTTTATACCTATATATTAATAGTAATTTATAACAATGAGACTAAACAGTGGAGATCTCTAGGTCCCCGCTTCAATTCCCATCGCTGGTCTCCTTGCGTTTCAGCTGTTGGCTGAAATGCAAATTTCAATAACGCACCGCCTTTTATATGAGACGTTTAAACGATCACCGGGTCCCGTGTGCAATATGGCCCATTTTCACATTAAAAAACACAGTGCATTCTTCGGAAAAAATAGGAATTGTCACATGGTGTACTGCCCAATAACCACTGAAAGTGTTTACACCGAATAAATCCAATCCAATTTCCAATCCAACGTAGAATAAATTGGGATTCGAACTCGGGATCTTCTACTTATCCAACTGGGTACAGGGGATTTCGTTGGTACTTCAAATACGTTTTGAGGCAATTTTTTACACCCTATACGGTATGCCGAATACCTGTACAATACTAGTAGGTCTATTCGACGCTTCACGACCAGTGTGATACTCAGTTAATTCATTTTATATTAATTTCGTCATCAGTTAGGCAATCAATTTTCAATATCTTTCAAATAATATTATTAATTATAATAATGGTAGTAATAACATAAATATACGCAACGTACCTGTGGAACATATACCACATTGCCAAATCTGTCCAATGCTAGATTGTATCTTTTTACATCGAAGACAGAAGAACATACGTTTATTGTGGTTGAATTGATAAAACTGCAAAAACAAAAACATATATTGAATTTAGTAAAATTTGGCGAATAACCCATAATTGGTAGCTTCAATGTATTGAATTACATATGGGTGTGGTCTATGACTACGTAGAGAGGCGCTAATTATTAGATGAGTTGATTAGTCGAGTGGCTAAGACAGGGGCGTCGCAACCTCCAGCCACTTACTTTCAATGGGGTACTCAACAGGGAAACAGACAACAAAAAGGAACAAGAGAACAAAACAGTCGAGTACGGTAACAATCAAAGAAAAACAAATCAATTTACAATAAAAGCTATACACTTTGCAGTGCCCTATTCCTAAGATTTTTCCTAACTTTAATCTTAATGTTCGCTATGTCTGACATTTTTTTTTATTGTTTTAGGTACTTCGTTCTTTTTCTTTATTGCAGTATATATGAATGTATTGTGAGCAACTGCTTTAAATGTTGGCGCTCTCAAATGTATTTAAATCATTTCACCTATCCCTTTGACTACAAAACTGACAATGGTGTCACCGGACAGACTTTGATTGATCTCAATACCTAGATACTTACCGGATTTACACCCTTGATGGTGTGCCCTTAGTATTTAATCCTAAAATTGTCAACGTTATGTCTACGACTTTCAAATTTAAATGCGATCTGTCATATTGGGTGGAAGGAGACCTGGTTAAATCTACGAGCCATTTGTTGCACATTATTAGATTATTGCTTAATTTCGTTCAAGCAGTTTTAGGATCAGGGTGATTGTATATAATTGCTCTATCGTCTGCATAAAGGAGCATCTTTCAATCATCGTCAGTGGAAGAGGGCATATCATTAGTGTTGACGATAAAAAGAAGGGTACCAAGAAGACACCCTCTGGTAAACCGCACCTATTCTTTTGAAAGTCTAATGTAATACCATTTATATCAACAATTTGTTTACGGGTATAAATAATCTCTGAACCATTTTATTAATAAAATCCCAAGTAAGAGAGCTCATCGCATAACATATTACAATTTACAGAGTCAAAAGCCTTCTGTACGTCAAATAACACCATTCCAGTGAGCTTTATCTTTGACATTTGAATTCTAACATGATCAATTAAGTGTATAAAAACATGTATCAGAAGAAAAATATTTTTGGAACCCGATTTGTAATTTATAAACCAGGTAATTTTCATTCACATAACTAACTACTTGCTCGTGCACCGCTCGTTCTAAAATTTTAGAGAATTATCGATAGCTATCCATAACCCTCACCTCATTATTACGGTGATTGGTATGGTTTCGTCAGATTGGATTGTGTCAGGCGTAACCTGGCGTAGTGGACCTGCAATTTAGCAAACTTTTATCACGAGCCGAAATGTCATTTAATCGCAAATTGAGATATCTCAGTTTTGAATAGAGATATATTTTCATTCTTAATTTGAATAATTTAAGAGCTAATTTGCATATGAACAGTACATGCGACCATGGTGCGGTTATAGATTATCATCCCTTCTATTAATATAATGTTTCTTTAAACATGAATTTGAATAATTTGAGACCTAAATCAAGTATATATGTACATTAGTCACAGAGATATGCAAAGAAGATCAGTGGTCAATTTTAGATTTCCTATCTTTCTTGGGAAAATGTTCGATTAGAGCAAATAGTAGAAAAATGCATGTTCCGAGAAAAGTAATAGCAAATCCCTGCGACCAGCGGTGGCCAAGATATAAGGGAACCGTATATTTTCAACCTAATTTGCATATTTTAGCTAATACGCATGTTTCCGACGCATGGCCGAGGTGGGATTTGTGTAATTTTATCCCCTTATTATATCTAAAAAAAAAAAAAAAAAAAAAAAATCCTATGGTTTGCAATTTATTTACCTAGCCTAATTTAGATTACATCGGAGATCTGGGTTGCTGAGTTTACAATCTGCAATTAATTTGGGAATTTGGCACTCGGTAAATTAGGAATTGACTGATTAGTTCGATGCCAATAATAAAAATAATTTATAACTATCAATATACTATGATCATACAGAAGTACTGGTCTCTTATACACATCTAGATGTGTATAAGAGACAGATACGGTATGCCGAATACCTGTACAGTAAGATTAAAGGTAGTACTTTATATTTATGATGTAATCACATTTTGCTCAAATTTCATGTTATACTCTCTATTTGGCCCCTTTTCTCGAAACCTGGTGATGTGAGTTTACAGCCCTTTTGTGGTCTTGGGTCACATATATATACACATATTATATTATATATACATATATATATACATATACATATATATGTATATATATGTATATACAAGGCATAACATTTGCCGATTTTATCGTCTGCAACTATATTAGTACTAATTGATAACTAATTAGGGTTACTGGAATTTTCAAGATTTCTGTACCATCTTTTAAGAATCGAGGTGTTATTTTATTGGAACCCGTGCTTTTGAAAGAATTAAGGTTTTTTTCATTCATTAGGCCCTATAAATGAAATCCTTGTCGACTGAATTAAGTTTAATACTCGTTGCAAATCGTGTTTCAGATATAATGGCCAAAGCATGCTGAAATGTAAAAAATGTTGAAATCTATTTTATTGCACTAAACTAACTTCTATATATCTATAAATCAGGATATTCTCTTATTTCCTCCATTTTCAATGTCAAAACAACATTTTTTTTTACAGTTTGGTGATAGTTTCTGCCTGAGAAATGCCCGAAATCATGAACTTTGAAGGCTGATTTCTCAAATAATGTTTTTTAAATAGCTGCATGTTAAAGGCTTGTAACTTCATAAGGAAATGTCGGATTTAAATTATTCTTTTACCATTGCATAGCTCTAATATTTTAATATTTAATCCTATAAAAATTATATACTATATATAAAATTGATTTTTGCGACGAGTGACTCTATGGGCTTGTCACGAGTGACTGTTTGGGCTTGTCTTTGCCAATATACCGAAATAAATAAATTAAATAAATAAATAAACTAAGTTTGTACGGGATTGGATTAGATTTCAGTTATTATACAAAGAAATGATTGAAAGAATATACAACACTGTAGAATCGCCTATTATATATACTGCAGAACAAATTGAATATCTAGTCCGCGGTATCATATTTGAAGAGGACACGTAGGACTTTGTAGGACTACGACCGTTGTCCCAGTTAATCCTATAAAATTTATATACTATATATAAAATTGATTTTTGCGACGAGTGACTCTATGGGCTTGTCACGAGTGACTGTTTGGGCTTGTCTTTGCCAATATACCGAAATAAATAAATTAAATAAATTAATAAACTAAGTTTGTACGGGATTGGATTAGATTTCAGTTATTATACAAAGAAATGATTGAAAGAATATACAACACTGTAGAATCGCCTATTATATATACTGCAGAACAAATTGAATATCTAGTCCGCGGTATCATATTTGAAGAGGACACGTAGGACTTTGTAGGACTACGACCGTCGTCCCAGTGTACGCTGACTAGCCACTACCGGAATCAACACCTGATGAAGCAACGTATATAGATATAAACATGTGCTGTCTTTTAACTACCCTCCCATGGCAAAAGGGCATAACTGACAATTTGCTGTTTTGGAGATATTAAGCAAAACGTGTAGGCCTAATCTATTTAGCCCTAAAATGTGTTTTAGTATTTGATTTCATGGTTAATGTATTCAAATAGGCAAATAATGTCTCTTCCAGTGTAGCACACATTTTTTCTATAAATATTGATTTTTGCACTCAAAATGTCAGTTATGCCCTTTTGCCGTGGGTTTTCTGATTCAAGCATGTTGACAAACTTTGGCAAAAGGATATACGTACCCATTTTAGTTCCTTTCAACGCAATTTTGAGTCAGGTTATTAAAAAATAACATTCAATATATAATTTCATATGTTAGTCATGTATAAACTATAAAATAAATGTACAATAATACCAAAGAAACGCATTAAATAATAAATACTAAAATTACAAACGATTAAAAACCCATGTATAGGCTAACCAAGTATACAAACAAGAAAATGAATTAACATTAGTAAGCTGTTATGTATCAACAAAGCTTTTTTGGCTCAAGGTGCTAGATCGAGGACCCTGTGGGTAGGGGCCCTTATGGGCCCCTAGGGGTCTGGGGCCCCGCATAAGAGCGCATAGGTGTTACGTCACTGCGTGAAGGATGCATGCGTATATGAAATAGAACTGCTGTTTAGTTAGAATGCGCGTATGGACGTGTTTGTGTCAAGAATCATACTATTTAACCAATTTCTATTTACAAATTGTGAGTACACAAACAGTAAGAATAATAAAAAATATTACAACTTAACATGCAACCTTCATTATAACAAGGGAGAATGCTCTCTTCTGATTGGTTGGCTGTTGAAAGAACGTCACGCTTCACTATATCACAGTCTATCTTTGCAGTTACGCCCTTTTGCCTTGGGAATTTACTGAAAATTGTGTAGTTATGCCCTTTCGCCATGCCCCTATCTAGCCCGGGGGACACTTTTTTACAATTTTTTTTGTGTCAACATGTGTAACAAGATGTACTGACCCCACTAGGCTATATAACTCATTTTCGCCAAAAAATGTCAGTGCCCTTTTGCCATGGGGGGGGGGCAGTATAGTGATAACAATAACGAGCAATAATACTTTGAAGTACCGATAGCTATCCATAACTCTCACCTTATTACGGTGGTGATTGGTACCGTATGGTTTCGTCAGATCGGATTGTATATAGATAAGTCGACATGGCGTGGCGGACCTGCAATTTTGCAAACTTGTATGACAAGCCAAAATCAAATTATTATAATGCTTCAACTTAATTATATAAAAACTTCAACTTAATTTGCTTATTAAATTTAGCTTACTGGCATATGTTTCCCACGTTTGACCAGGGTGGGATTTATATAATTTCATCCCCTCATTATATATCTGCTTGTTTGAAAAAGAAAAACAGTTGTTTGCTTAGCCAAGATATCTCTTCGCAAATTTTAGAGTAAGTACATTCTGGCATTCGTCATATTGGGATTCGGGGTTGTTGAGTCTACGATCTGTTATTCGGCAAACTGAGCTTCAGGAAAGTGGCGTCGGCAACTTGGCATACGGTAAATTGGAATATGACAAACTAGTTTGATGCTATTGAGAATTATTTATAGCTACTAAAAGCTACAATTAATGCAACCGAGTGACAGTTTGTCATATATACCGGTATATCCGTGGGAGAAAGAATGTTGAATAACGATCTTTTTAGACTGATAAATAAATAGAAAAAGGATCTTGTTTTCTCTTTACATAATAGTCAGTTGATAGTTGCTTACACAAAGCCTGAATTTGTTGTGATTTCCGCTTCAATTCAACAGTAGATTTCCCCGAAAATCTCAACATTGTTACCCAAACCAGTTATGTAATTGCACCAACCATGGAGAAATACTATTATATTAATTTATGCATCACCGCACTTTCTTTATAACCCAGAAATACACAAACATTCGAATTAGTGTCAATATTAAAGACAATGACTATATTTAATATATATATATATATATATATATATCATGATATATATGATATATATTTATATATATATATGTATATATATACATGTATACATGTATATATGTATATATGTATACACATATATATTTATATATATACATACATATATATGTATATGTATACATATATATATATATACATATATACATTTCCACGTATTACAAAATTACAAAAAAATGGGTAGGTCGGTAGGATATTATTGCTATTATTACTATTAT
>NW_022753410.1:417177-421144 GCF_011630105.1 Anneissia japonica
GTGGTAGCGGTGTAACGACGAACCATGGGGCTCCATGCATATGGTAATTGCTTACGAGTGTTACAAAACCATTCTCACTATTTAACAAAATTATTGAATATAAAACATTCCTTTTCTTTTTTTTTTTTTCTAATGACGTTTATTCAATCTGTATTTAGGGTTAATATTATTATTATCATTCAACATCTAATTATTTCATATTTATACAGTAACAAATTAACAAATAGCAAGAAAGTACAACTTTAACATCAATTAAATGCAACTAAAAATATCTGTTAAACAATACTAAACAGTGAAGTAATATCTTTTTTTACTATTATTTATTCTTTAATGAGACTCTATGGCCACATACAGTACTAGCTTACGAAACACAAATTGAGCTTTCCAAAACTTACTTTTACAATAATGTAAGCAATTTTTCTCAGTTATACCGCTATATTATTACTCAGGCGCATCTATGTAAGCTGTACAGGAATTCAATTTTATCCAAGTTGTGTAAAACTTTGGATCTCCACTCCCAATATAGGTGACTATACTTCTGCCCAAATCGGACAGTGCAGTCTTACATTTGCATGACGCTGATGACACGCATTCTGTGCCTGTGCACAGACCTTCCACAAATTCTTGGTAGAGGTCATATTTTACAAGCTGTGAAATGAATTAAATAAAATATTGTGTTATACAATGGCAGGATATGACTTTGTAAACTTCATTTTTCTACAATTAAAATTTGAATCTAATATATTTTGATACCAAATTACTAAATAGTAATTTATATAGAGAGATTGAACAGTGTAGACCTCTTGGTCCATGGTTCAATTCTTATCGATGCTCTCCTTGAGTTGTAGCTGAGGGCTGAAATGCAAATTTCAATAGCGTACGGTCTTTTAGATGAGACGTTAAACCATCACCGGGTCCCGTGTGCAATATGAACCATGTTCACGTTACAGGACGCAGTGCATATTCTTCGGAAAAGAGGTGATAGCTGTCTCTTATACACATCTAGATGTGTATAAGAGACAGCATCCATGCTTATTGGCGATTTTAATAATTTTTTTGACGTTTATCCATAAGATTAGTACCTTCTTCGGTGAGCAGCTTACTGGCCTTGTCGATCTGCCGTTATCGATGTTAACTCCTTCCTCCTTTAACTTCTCCTTTACGTCCTCGTTGTGCTCAAATTGGTGTTTACACCCTTCTTTTTTGAACTGTACAGGCACTGACCTGTGTATTTCACCGCTGAACTCAGTTGTGAATACGACTCCTCAACGAGTTCTCTTTTAAACTTATGCAGCTTGGTATCCAGAACTGCAGAAATCTGACTCAATGTCCAAATGTGTGGCTGTAGATACGCAAGGGTTTCCGTGTCCCTGATGCTCGAGTGCGGTAAACGCATAACGAAGAGAATTAATAATTCTCGTCGTAGTCCCACATTAAGCAACATCGGGCCCGGTTAGTAATTGGATGGGAGACCGTCTGGGACTCCGATTGTCCGTCATTGTTTCATCTGAAGGCTCTCTGACGCTTAAGTCTATATAATTTACCAATGAATAAAATATATCATTTTGTTCATTTTATTTATTTCCAAATTCTTGACGTTCATTAATGTTTTGACACGGCAATTAGCATAGGTCTCGGAGCTAGTCAGAATGCATTCGTGCACCATATTCCAATAGCATATCCGCTGCACAATTAGCGCGAGCGTGTACTATAATTATTAACGAATTAAGTTATCTTGAATCATTTTTTTCATACGGGAGATTAATAACTTGGCCTAGTGGTAGCGGTGTAACGACGAACCATGGGGCTCCATGCATATGGTAATTGCTTACGAGTGTTACAAAACCATTCTCACTATTTAACAAAATTATTGAATATAAAACATTCCTTTTCTTTTTTTTTTTTTCTAATGACGTTTATTCAATCTGTATTTAGGGTTAATATTATTATTATCATTCAACATCTAATTATTTCATATTTATACAGTAACAAATTAACAAATAGCAAGAAAGTACAACTTTAACATCAATTAAATGCAACTAAAAATATCTGTTAAACAATACTAAACAGTGAAGTAATATCTTTTTTTACTATTATTTATTCTTTAATGAGACTCTATGGCCACATACAGTACTAGCTTACGAAACACAAATTGAGCTTTCCAAAACTTACTTTTACAATAATGTAAGCAATTTTTCTCAGTTATACCGCTATATTATTACTCAGGCGCATCTATGTAAGCTGTACAGGAATTCAATTTTATCCAAGTTGTGTAAAACTTTGGATCTCCACTCCCAATATAGGTGACTATACTTCTGCCCAAATCGGACAGTGCAGTCTTACATTTGCATGACGCTGATGACACGCATTCTGTGCCTGTGCACAGACCTTCCACAAATTCTTGGTAGAGGTCATATTTTACAAGCTGTGAAATGAATTAAATAAAATATTGTGTTATACAATGGCAGGATATGACTTTGTAAACTTCATTTTTCTACAATTAAAATTTGAATCTAATATATTTTGATACCAAATTACTAAATAGTAATTTATATAGAGAGATTGAACAGTGTAGACCTCTTGGTCCATGGTTCAATTCTTATCGATGCTCTCCTTGAGTTGTAGCTGAGGGCTGAAATGCAAATTTCAATAGCGTACGGTCTTTTAGATGAGACGTTAAACCATCACCGGGTCCCGTGTGCAATATGAACCATGTTCACGTTACAGGACGCAGTGCATATTCTTCGGAAAAGAGGTGATAGTCTCTGATGTACTGCCGAATCACCTGCAGAAGGTCCCCTCTGGAAATAGTCTTCTTCGGACGTTCGTGGGTTGTTTTCGGTGTTTATGACGCCGAATAAATTAAATCAAATTTATTAAACGGTAAAATGTAATCGCCCCATTCAGAATTCGAACCCGGGATCCTTCAAATTCGTTTGGAAGCAATTAATTTTACACCCTATATAATAGGCCTATGGTATGCCGAACTTGTATTCGACGCACACAACAGGGAGTTGTGATACGCCCTTGATCTCAGTTATTTCATTTTATATTTATTTCTTCATCAAATAATATTATTAATAATAACAATTCTAATAATAACGGACATAGATTATATACAACGTACTTGTGGAACATATACCACTTTGCCAAATTTGTCCAATGCTAGATTATATATTTTTACATCAAAGACAGAAGAACATACGTTTACATCGGTTGAATTGATAACTCTGCAAGAAAAGAAAAAACAATTAAATTTGTTAGAGTTAGACAAATAACTCACAACTCGGAGCTTCAATGTACTAATTTGCGTGTGGTTGTCACCGGGCGGTCCAAGACTGTTTGCAGTCGTAGCGAGGCGCTTATTCATGTTTGCATATCAGTCTTCTACAACCTTAATGCTAAATAAACCTACCCCTTCCCCAAATGCATTCTTCTCCTAAGCCTATGCGCAAAGCAGTTGTGTCTAAACACGGTAGGTAGGCACTCAAGTAAGTTTACTTGGAAGTACTGATAGCTGTCCATGACCCTAACCTCATTATGACGGTGATTGGCATGGTTTCGTCAGATTGGATTGTGTTAGACTTGCCACAAGTCTCTTATTTTTTATTTTTATCTCATTCTGGACAGCGCCACCAACGAGAAAATTAATTTGGAGACGGAATAAGCGACTTGTAAAACACTGAATGCAAAAAAAAATCCGAAAAAAAAAAGAAATCAAGTATGGGACGCCAATTAAATTAGGTATGGCGCGCACTAAGTGCAATAAAATGTGAGTAACCTAAAATTAGATGAGTCAACAACCAGGCAGAGTGGACCTGCAATTTTGCAGACCTGTATGGCGAAACAAATTGTCATTTAATCGCAAAATTGAGATGTGTCTATCTCAGTTGATAATGTAGATATTTATGCAAATTCAGTGAATATAAAGTCAGAGGTCAATGTAGCATTTCCGTTTAATTTTTCT
>NW_022753410.1:421166-446599 GCF_011630105.1 Anneissia japonica
GGGGAAAGATTACATTAGAGAAAACACAAAAATACATGTTCCAAATAATTTGGAAAAGAAAGTAACTTTCTGCGACCAGCGATTGCCAAAATATTAGAACCCTATTATTTTTAACCTACTTTGCATTTAAAAAATGATGTTTGTTATGTATGCTAATGATCTACATCTTCATGTTTTTTTAAGCATAATTTACTACCGACTCAGACTCTGACTTTAAGGAAAAGGCACATTGTAAATGCCTGTACCAGTACCAGTACCTGATGCTATCATGGTTCATTTCAGCGCATGTCGTTGTGAAAGTTTCATTTCATTTTATTTATTGTGTCATTTGATATAAAATACAATATTTAAAAAAAAACAAAACACAAAGCAAGACAATTAAAAAAGTTTTCAGAAGGTGGCCGGATTGCCAATAGCAAAGTTAATCACTTTCGTTTGTGTGGTTCTCCAAGTCTCATCCAAAAAATAAAATACAAATATTATGTGTTTATTAAATTAAATTCATATAATAAATTACCATACACATTTTTTAAACAATTAAATTTAAGACATTCAATTATAAAGCTCCTCTCCACGGCTGTTAAAAATAGTCACGGACCACTTTCTCCTTCTTTTTCTCTCTTTTTTTTTTTAAATATTTAGTATCCGAATTTATATGGCGTCTTACACATTCTGGAATATACAAAGACGTGACGCTGGCATCAGTATTTCCCTGGTCACTGGATACTTAGTTGGCAAACCAGCGCATTTTTGTGCAATTTTCTCTGCTTCCTGGGAAGTATCTCAAGTCATCCTGCTTTGCATGCACAACCTAATACGTTCAATGCCACACCATCCTACCAGGTACCCATTTATGCTCCTGGGTTGAGAGAGGCAAACGTAAGCAAAGTGCATTGCCCAAGGACACAAGAAATGCGACGAGCTTCGTTCTCAAACACTCGATCTCACGATCAGAAGTCCAACACCTAACACGCATGCCCACACGCTTCACACCCTCGCACGCAATTCAACACAATGACGCTTCTGGATATGGATTATCCTCCTAAACTATTACGAGAATTATCATAAACAAACATATTAAATACTTGGAATCAGTATCAGCGTAGAGCTACCTGCATAATATTAGGGAAACAGTGGCAGATCCAAGAATTTGAAATAGAGGTTATCCAAAGAGAAACTTTCACAGATGGAGGGTCTATACTACCTCAGCCCCACCATAGTTGGGGGCTAAGGTAAGACAATTTATGATTATGGCACCTCTAAATAGCCGGAAATAGCACTTTTAGACTCCAAATTTGAGTAGAATTTTCTTTTTTTCTTAATATTATTTCAATTTGCAAAGAATATTTAGATTAATCTTATAATTGTAGAAGAATATCTGCTAAAAGTAGTCACGGAACACGCCCGGCACGCAGTCTCAATGACGCTGCTAGATATGTGTTATTCTCCTAACCTATTGCGAGAATAACCGTAATCTTGTAAATTATTGTGATTGTTACATGAAAATGCTTTTAATCGCGGCGATCCTTGTTACAACTTACAAGCTTTTACGTCATTTGGAAAAAAAAATGTTATGGATTGAGTATCATTCTACCTTAAGTCTTTTCTGTATATAAACTGGCTACGTTATCGCTACGTTCACTAGTCTTACTCACGTTTGTTCATTGATAGCTGTAACAGTAGAATTGAGCTCTTCCCTTTTCTTAAAAAGATCGTGAAAATAATTAATCAATTCAATAATCTGTTCATCTGAAAGGTGTATTGGCGGCTCAGCTGTATTATAAACTCTTTCCTGCAGCTCTTGATACGACAATAAATCCAGTTCCTGAGAGAGATTGAACAGCGCATTTGTCTGTTGCTGAGTCAGTGTGGGCTCGCTTACCGTTGTGTTTTGGCAAGGAAGGCAGTCAGTTGTGCTCCAACAGGCTACACTCTCCTGAACCAATAAATACACCACGACAATACTTAACAGCATATTGTGTGACTGGTTACCATTGACTAGTTTAGAGTAAAGATGGTACAACCAGGAAGGAAAAACTAACGTACGTACCTTTGATGAACCGTCTTTATGATACACATCCTTGGCCTCAGTTACATCAGCATAGTTTGACTATATTTTATAATGAAAGCCAAATCAAGTTATTTAATGTTATGGAGAAATCTAGTATTAATCTCAGTCACAAACAGAGTGACTCGTATACTGTACTGTACCTTTAACTTCAGATATTTTTGAAAGCATTTTTTTAAATGCTATACAGACACTTAATTCTGTAATATCTGTATCAGCCATATGTTAGCCCCTATCTTTTAATGGAATGATCTTTTTATGAGCACAGTAACTGTTAAGAAATAGAAAAATTTATTAGATTATCACTCCCCCGCCCGCATAAAAAATTCGGGAAATATTGATGCCGGAATAAAAAAAAATCAATTATTTCAACAGCATAAAATAACAATGCAATTTTATGACTTCAAATACATTTTCTTAAAAAAACTATAAAATAAAACCAGTTTTTATACAATATTTACTATTACAGGCTTGGGTAAAGGCCAAATATAAACAGTCCCTCCCTCATCGATAAAAACAAAAGCGAAATAATTTATTGTAACGATTAAAAAATTAAAAAAAACTCACTCCCTCATCAATTTTTAAAAAAAAGAGTGAAAATCTAATAATTCTTTCTATGTGCCCTAGTATAATGGACGATGCTTTTGGCAAGGTGTGTCGCTTGGTTCTCACATCCGCATTGTACAATTTTCAGGAAGTATCTGGTAGAGGTTGAATCTTCCAAGCTGTGAATAAAAAAATATAATATCACAATTAAATTCTAACCAGCAGCGCAAATGACGTTCTAACCAAGGTTCTGATATGAGTTGTTAAGTAGGCCTGAACTTATGGTAACGCAAAGAGGAAGTATTAGGGGAATGGCTAAGTTACACAGTTAGGCCTGTCACGCCAAAATTGGTCCGGGCCAAAAATGGTCCGGTGGACAGATTTTGGCCGCCAAAGTCGGTCTGCCGGACTACTTTTGGCCGTTTAAATCGGTCCTCCTTTGATAAAATTGGTCCCCCTTGGATAAAATTGGTCCGTCGGCTTGGCCACTCGCATCTGCTGCCCGTAGGATATGATTGTTTCTTCCATGAAGTGGAGGGATAATTATGCTTCTCCCACACTTGAAAAATCTTTTACAGTGACAGAATGATTCGTATTTAGCTTTTGTGGATCCCGTTGTGGACGTATTTTATCAAAAACATATTATTCCTAGGCCTAGGCGACACACATCGGCATTTTCGGTGGCCGTGCTTGGCATATATGTTTTTTTAGCCTAAAATGAAACACAAGTTTGATTTATTAGCTTTAACTATTCCATATTATTGTGTGTGGTATTATGTGTTACAATAGTTGTTTTATTACGCCTACATGAAAATAAATAGGGGTCAATAATTTTTCTTTTAATGATTGCTCATTATTCTACCATTTCGTAGCGGCGTTAACTAAGCACACAACCAAAACAGAACAAGGTAAAAAATTCAACTAAGCGGACCAACACGATTTACGATGATATCGTTTAAGTTCTTTTCTAACTTTTACACCTAAGAGTTTACTGGAAGCGAAGAGCGAAAATAATATACTAATTTTTGTGGCTGTAAACTCAATTGCATACACAACGAATGAAAAAATATAACATAATATGAGATGAGATATCTATCATTTGGTTAAAAACAAATTTGAACAACGCTAAAAAAAATACTAAATAGATGCCGGACCGATTTTGGCTTATGTGGACTAGGACCTACATTTGGCAGGTAATTTTAAAGCCAAAATCGGCCCCGGACCAAATTTTTCCTGGCAGGCCTATTAGTGTTTGTTTTAATTTTTATAATTTTGTTTGTTGTATTTTTGATTGTTTGTTTGTTTGCTTTTTGTTTTTTGATTTTTTTTTTGGTTTTTTTTTTTTTGTAGGTCCTAGTTTTTTAATAGTTTACTATATTTTATTATTTTTACTGTTTAAACAACACATTTGTATTATTTTCACATTTGACATTCTTTTAAAGAAAATAGCAATAGTTAGTAGGCCGAGGACGATAGCCAAATGACCTCTGTCTCTTATACACATCTTGCCCACACGCTTCACACCCTCGCACGCAATTCAACACAATGACGCTTCTGTGTGTGTGTGTGTGTGTGCATGTGTGTTTAAAATGAGGACTAAATTAATAAAGAGCATAACACTGTGTAAATATTAGACAAATGTAGGGGACCAATCCTCTTGGAACAGCTGTCCCGTACTGCAATAAGGTACAACCTCTTACCTACTAAACAATATACAGACTATAAAAGTGTAAATAAAAATGGAATTGCCCTCCCTTATAAATCCTGACTACTTATTAGAGGCCCACAATAGTTTATTTAATGGAACTCAACCCCGGTGGTTAGTGTGGAAGGACTATGATAATACATTATGAAAACTCGTTCTATCTCTAACAATCGTAACGTGGCTAATATGCCTACTCACTTTGGTTCATCATCATCAGAAGGCTCCTCCAGTTTTGTAAACCACCAATGATAAAAATTCAGATAATCATTTGCTGATATGACAGTTGTATTGGCGGCTCTGTCGTAGAGTATATTCTGTCGTGAAGATCTTGATATGACAACGAATCTTCTTTTGAGAGATCTAACAGTTTGTCTCTCTGATTCCTTGTCAATGAAGGCACCGTTTGTACATATACATAGCTTGTACGCTAGTGTGATACCATGGAAGAAGTAACTACCGTTGTGTGTTGGTGCTTTTGGCTACTGTGAACATTAATACCTATGTTATGAATCCTTTTGAATTAAAGGAAGGATAGCTTTTACTTTTCATGTTTCTATACTTTATCATAACCTGGTGATTAGCACTCTATAATCTATTAAATTAGTCCTCTAATCCGATATAAAGGCCGTAGATTCTGGGGATGGGGGAACCAGGGATCTTCCCTAGATCCTGCTGGGGCTCTATGCGGTCCCAGACCCCCACCTAATAGGCGCGGGCAGCGAATATGTCCAGGGGCCTGCGGCGGCTCTCGGCGGCCCTGGCCTGTCCATGTAGGGGAATAGGCGTTTGTCGGCTCCATTGTGGTGGGTGTAACAATCGTAATCACTATACTGGAACTGTCTCTTATACACATCTAGATGTGTATAAGAGACAGGAGTTGTTAAGTAGGCCTGAGTAATTTTAAAGCCAAAATCGGCCCCGGACCAAATTTTTCCTGGCAGGCCTATTAGTGTTTGTTTTAATTTTTATAATTTTGTTTATTGTATTTTTGATTGTTTGTTTGTTTGCTTTTTGTTTTTTGATTTTTTTTTTGGTTTTTTTTTTTTTGTAGGTCCTAGTTTTTTAATAGTTTACTATATTTTATTATTTTTACTGTTTAAACAACACATTTGTATTATTTTCACATTTGACATTCTTTTAAAGAAAATAGCAATAGTTAGTAGGCCGAGGACGATAGCCAAATGACCTTGAAACTGGAATCCAATGAGGGTAACGACCTGACACTTCGCGTGTGTGTGTTTGGGGGGGGGGATGGGTGTGTGTGTGCATGTGTGTTTAAAATGAGGACTAAATTAATAAAGAGCATAACACTGTGTAAATATTAGACAAATGTGTGGGACCAATCCTCTTGGAACAGCTGTCCCGTACTGCAATAAGGTACAACCTCTTACCTACTAAACAATATACAGACTATAAAAGTGTAAATAAAAATGGAATTGCCCTCCTTATAAATCCTGACTACTTATTAGAGGCCCACAATAGTTTTTTTAATGGAACTCAACCCCGGTGGTTAGTGTGGAAGGACTATGTAATACATTATGAAAACTCGTTCTATCTCTAACAATCGTAACGTGGCTAATATGCCTACTCACTTTGGTTCATCATCATTAGAAGGCTCCTCAAGTTTTGTAAACCACCCATGATAAAAATTCAGATAATCATTTGCTGATATGACAGTTGTATTGGCGGCTCTGTCGTAGAGTATATTCTGTCGTGAAGATCTTGATATGACAACGAATCTTCTTTTGAGAGATCTAACAGAGATCTATGTTATGAATCCTTTTGAATTAAAGGAAGGATAGCTTTTACTTTTCATGTTTCTATACTTTATCATAACCTGGTGATTAGCACTCTATAATCTATTAAATTAGTCCTCTAATCCGATATAAAGGCCGTAGATTCTGGGGATGGGGGAACCAGGGATCTTCCCTAGATCCTGCTGGGGCTCTATGCGGTCCCAGACCCCCACCTAATAGGCGCGGGCAGCGAATATGTCCAGGGGCCTGCGGCGGCTCTCGGCGGCCCTGGCCTGTCCATGTAGGGGAATAGGCGTTTGTCGGCTCCATTGTGGTGGGTGTAACAATCGTAATCACTATACTGGAACACTTCGATACCTTGATGATACCTTGAAATGTTATCACTCTAATGTATAAAGGGAATGAATTGGACTTGTACTTAAGTTTACCAGATACCAGTAAAACCACATGGGTGCCAGGCTAAAGTATGGACAAAATTACGATTATAATGGCGTTGTGAAAAGGGCTCTCTGAAGCGGTCACTGAAAAGCAAAATGTACAACGCCTTTTTCTTGTACTGTAAACTTACAATTCTTCCGCATCAGTATTCCACACTCTAATGAAAAGAAATAAAAATAACTGTGTGCAATTTTCAATTATACTTAGGCCTATATTAAATTAAAGATTAAATGTACGTAAAATCCCCTGTTAAATTAAAACAATTTAACGATATTAAACTGAAAACATCCAAGTGATCGACATAACAGCAAAACACAAATAATAATAACAACTCCAATCTTTAATATCGTATTCCGCAGAAAAAAAGCCTCAATGCGCTACAACAAAAAGAACAAGCAGTAAATAGTTTTGACTTGAACTACGGCAGTTAAACTTTTAATACATTGTAGGCCTATGAAAAACACAAAACTCATGCGAGTAAAAGCTTTTTTTTTTTAATGCTAACAACATTATGAAACAGTAAAGAGACTGCATCCTTAGTAGATCTTTTCTGCCTCCCTGTATGCAATTTGTTATATATATACTGTATATATATTATTATTATATTATTATTTATTTATTTAAAATTTTACAGCTCCATGCTATTAAGTTATAGGTAAGCTGAACAGTAGCGTAACTGTATTTCAGCTTCATAAAACTTAAGGTCCACGTTCTGGTTCTTTTTCTTAATATAAGTCACGACCGCTCTGGCTGTGTAGTAGAATAAATAATGATCACATTGACAATTTAGGCTTGGAAAACATGCTCCTTGTTCACAGAAATATTCTTCGAATTGCTGTTCGAGATCGAATCTTGTAAGCTGTGGAATATAAAGAAATAATAATAATAATAATAATAATAATAATAATAATAATAATAGTAATAATTAATAATAATAATAATCTAATCAAATCCAATGAGAACATTTGTAATAATAATAATAATAATAATAATAATAATAATAATAATAATAATAATAATAATTGATAATTAATAATAAACACACACAACACAATCATAATCATAATAATCATTATCACTCTTTAAATGCAAAAGAGTGCCTACAGGGACAACTCCTGTTGGAGTGAAATAGAAAGAGTGAGATTTCTCACTATTCAGAGTGAATTTTAGTAATTTTTCACTATTTTAAGAATAATATCCACTCCTTTAAGAGTGAATTTTCACTCGAGAAAAGTGTGAAATTGGAGTGGTTCTTGTAGGTACTCTTTGAAAAGTGAAAAGTCACTCTGTCACATCAAGAGAGCATTATTAAAAATACCATTAGCAACGTACTTGCGGAACATATACCATATTGCCACGTTTGTCTAACGCTAGGTGTAATGTGGTGTAGTCGGCTCTCGTCGAACACACACTTACAATGGGTGATCGTTTTCCGCGACTGAAAAAACATACAAAAGCAAACTTTTACATAATACGACATACTTCTTTTCATAATGACTGTTTTTTGTGACGAGGATAGGTAGTTAAACTGCTAAGACCACTGCATCGAGCCGGATGAAAGGCCATTAACCTTCATTTTATACACTATCGGCATTTTATTTTTAATACATGTCTCCCTCCAATTAAAGACCATTTTTGGAACAGGAATTTGCATGGTTCTTAGCATTTTGTTAATATGGGACCACAGAAAAGTGGTCCTTATTTGGAGGCGGTATTTAATTGTAGGGGTCGTCAGTTAAAGGTATTAGACCTGTACTGAATAATGCCAATTTTAACAATAGAACGTTTATTTACTCATCACTATAATTGAACTCTCCATTTTGGTTATTCTTATTTAAAATTCTTCATTTATTTATTATTTCTATTATTAATATTATTATTATTATTATTATTATTATTATTATTATTATTATTATTATTATTATTCATATAATCCAATTTAAAAGAGACCCCTGTGTTTTTTTTAGTATTATTATAAAGCATTTCATATAGAACACCGAGGCTGGAATTGCTTAAAAATTAAGAACAAATTGTTACTGAAGAATCATGAGTTTTTTTTTTTTTTTTTTTTTTTTTTTTTAAGAAAACCAACACATCTTATTGTATCTTATTGACAGGTGTGACTATGAAATGCCCTCTGTAATATAGTACCGTACAGTAATATACTGCTGTACAATAATTATTTTCTATGTTTGGAAAATGTTAAAATAAGAACAAAATATGAACATTTTGAGCCTAACATCGGCATCATTTTAGTTGTTCTTATAAAAAAAGTGTATGTATACTTAACAAACTTTTTAACACTATTATGTTTGCCAAACAAGAAATGGTGTAAGATTTAGTGGTACAAAGACGAAAATGGAGGAATATTCCTCGCCAAGAACTACATATGGACTGGTGAAGTGGATGGTGTCTTTCATTTTGTTTTGAAATGTCTATTGTATAATCAAGAAAGAAATCGTTTCAATCCAAATTATGTCCCAAATCTGTTCTTTTTGGTTATAATGCATTACTAAATTCCTAATACGGTGGAATCATTATCAAATTTGATTATTTGTGCGTTCAAAAACGATTAGTTCATTTGGCCATAGAGAAAATAGAACATTTCTATTGTTCTATTTTCTCTATGATTTGGCATAATATTCCTTTTTGTGTTTTAAGGCCATTGGCCTATACTGAATAAAGTCTCTTTTAGAGAGAATTGAATAAAGAAAAAAATTATAAAAGCTTATAAATTACATTTCATCAATAGTTTGGTTACTGGCTACCTTGACTAATAAGACGGTTGGACAGTTCAAAACAATATACAGTATACACATTTAGAATGTTAATAAAATTATATCATTAAATCATGACTACATTAACAGGCCAAAAACTTGATAAAATTACTTGAGTATGGCATACACTCATGTAGACGTATTCTGATTATTTCATGCCCCGCGATTTGGGAGCGGTGACATGAATATTGTGTGGGTCTAATCCTGGCTAGTAAATCTTATAAAACCTGATACTACTTACTTGCTATCGGTACTATTACAATGCACAGGTTCTGAGTCCAATGGTTCTTTAATGACACTAGGATTTGGTTTCCGAAAATTGCCTGGATAGTAGTCTCTGAGGGCCTTCATTTGGTCGTCTGACAGTTGTATTGGTGGTTCTGTGATATTATAGATTTTCTTCTTCGCCTCTTCGCATGACAATGAAGCGAAGCTCTGAGAGAGCATGAACAACGTATCTGCCTGTTCGGTTGTCAGTAACGGGGGTGGCAAAGCAGTCGCGTTTATTGTGTTGTTGGAGCAGGCACACTCTGATCGAACAGAAACGGTTACAGTAGGTGAAGTGGACACTGATGGAGAGTCGGGCCCAGTGTATGTAACGGACACAGTAGGAGAGTCGGATACTGATTCGGACACAGCACAGTCAGACACCGGACATGTAGAAATAGGGCAGTCAGAAACAGGACATTCGGAAACCGGAGGGCAGTCGAACACAGAGCAGTCGTTTGAGCTCCAACAGGCCAAACTCCCTTGAATTATTCCACACAGCATTAAAATACCGAACAACATGTTACAAATAAAGGTTATCGTAGGCCTACTGTACGTAAATTTAACATAAAATGGTATGTTAAATATTACTTCTTATCTGTCATTTGTAAATCTTCTAATAAAATCGTATTTAGTTTTCCTTCAGTTTTATGGTAGCCTGAGGGAGTTTCCCTTCAGTGATTGATCCGTTGGTGCTCCGTGTTGGCGTCAGCCCCCTGGCTTATCTTTTATTGTATATCCGGAAGGCTTAAAGTAAGGTGTAGAACAAAAAACGATATTTTTGACTGTTAGTTTAATTCTATTGTTGTAGATAGGTATTCAATCCATTCCATCCCATAATCACAATTATAACTTGCTCAGTTTGTGCAGCTAACCGCACAGAGGTTAAGCTTGATTGAACAGTTTAATAGGCCGCACCATTGACTCACAAACATACATACAAACACGCAATCAGTCGACTGTAGTGTGAATCATTTTAAACTACAGACGCGTGCGCTTACGTTAAACTATTGAACAATACGCTAAAATGTATAAACACCACAGAAACAGAAAAGTGAATTATTACTGCAGAAAAGATGAGTGAATGAGAGCATTATGTACCAGTGTGGGTGACGTAAAAAAGAAACCACAAGAAACGGTTATGTAGGCCCTACCCATCAACATTGTAGAGGTACACCTTCAAATATACAGAGGCTCTGACGTATATTGCCTGAACAAATGACATTTAATGTGAGAACAAAATTATTTCATTAATGACATTAAGTTAAAACACATTGAAAATCTATCACTATTACAGTTCTATACAAAAATGTTATTAGTATTTAGTTAGTATTCACACTGATCTACAAAAGCATGCTCTGCTGAAAGTTTTGTCTACGCAATGAATCTACAAATAAAAGTTTGGAAATCAAATTCAAACTCTATCAATAACTTAAAAGTAAATAAATAAACACCTACTGAAAATTCAATAACTTACAATTCAAACACCAACAAAGGTTTTAATTTAATTATTATATTAAATTTATCAACATTGTATTATAGCCTACGTGTATAATCAAGCATTAGAACTATATATAAAATATATCTCATTCAAGACAACATGTTCGATTTTTTTTTTTTGAAGCCTTAATCATTACAGAAAAGGAGATAGGCGGGATTAAGGTGCACCCCTTGAATATTTTTCAAATTATTTATGGTAATACTGTATCGGTAAAAATCTACTTAACTGTAATCTCATTTTTGAATTAAGATTCTTGATCAGAAAAACGGATTGAACAAATTGGGGGAAAAATTATATTAAAATTTAAGTCTGAAATTTCCATTTCCGGCCATCTAGAGGTGCATTGCCATTACATTATGTACCTCAAGATCAAACCATGGTAACTCTGGGTGGTATAGACCCTCCATCTGTGAAAATATCGTAATACCTCGAATTGAAGCCCTGGGCTTCTTCAAGATGGTCTTCTTTTCTAGGCTACTTGTTCTAAGTAAAGAGGGGGGCTTCTTTTCAAAATGAGTGCTGTATATTATGTGAATTTATACTATAGAACAATAAATACGGCCACTGTAACATCAATCTGTATCATGGAGTGTATTTAACTGATATTAAATCACTTAAACTACTGTATAAACTAAGCTTGTTTTTTGAAATTCAACGGTATAGTGTGTAGGCCTATACTGAACTATCTCGAAAAGAAGCCTATGCTGCCTTGAAACGAAGCCCATACTACCTTGAAAAGAAGCCCATGGGCTTCTTTTCGAGGCTAATTTTGCAAACTAAAGAGGGGGCTTCAATTCGAGATGGGGGGGGGGGTTCATCTCGAAATTACCTTACTATGGTTTAGGTAAACAGACGAAGCGTAATTTTAATACTTTTGGTCAATTGTGTTAGTCCTCCATCTGCTGCAAAGTTTTTTAACATTTCGATTTGAAAAACAACTTGTTCAAGCCTGCCCGAGAGCAGCTGCAGTAGCCAGGCCTGCATTGGCCTATGGTCTAGCCTAAAAATCGGGTAGGAAGTTGCTTGAAAAATCGGGATAAACCCACCAACAAACTCGGGAGCTCTATCTAACATATAGACCTAAACTAAAAAACATAATTGTAGTTTTCTGTCATGTTAAAAAAAAAATGGAAGTTGTAAAATCGCAAAAATACAAGGCCGCGGAATATTTCAATTTGTAAAATCGCGAGAATGAAGGGCCGCGAAAATAAAGGGCACAGATTTTGGTGTGACATTCGGCTGACTTTTTTCTTGTGGTTCTTGCTTGTTTGTAGTATCATAGTCTACGACTTGTAGTAATATAAGAATAATAATTCCACATGTGTCTTAATTAGAGATCTCTCTATTCACATTCTTTCAGTGAATGCAGACTTAACTTTAGCAATCATTTTCATTATCACTCCCAGGGCCGAAAACACAGACAAAAATAGATAATACTCATAATATACTTTATAATAAAATGATTTATTCAAACTTGGTTTACACTTAGTTATTTATACAAATTGTGAATCCTAATATGTTTACTATTTCATTTTTTTTATAAAATTTAATTAATGATATTAATAAATAATTAAAAAAAAAACTATTTTCATTAATAATGTTCACCAATCCACCACAGGACAAGACTGAGATAATATAATTGACCTATATGATATTACGGCATTGGCTAAAACATTATTTGTTAAAAGATATGTAAATATATTAACGTAATTTGTCATTTCTATTTTTTGTAAAAAGTAAGTATAATAGATTTCAACCTTACGTAAACGATGACGAATACGAATACGTCATTATCATTATCGTCATAATTCGTGCCTCAAACATTCTTAACAATATGCTGTGCGAGCTGCATATGATCCTTGATTCATGCAAAAAAAAATGAATCGCCTGCGTTGTGACAGATATGTAACTGTAGGGGAATGGTTGTATACAAATTTGATGACGTATCCGTATCCGTATTCGCTTGCGAAAACTCCTTATTATCTATATATACCAAACTACTGTGTGTTCTAACTACATTCTACCGCAGCCATTGATTGAACTACGCTAATTGTAATAATAATAATAAATGTGCTTACAAAAACGATAACGAATACAGTTACGTCATCATTTTTTAGTCAATCAATTCTAACAGTAACATATCTGCACAACGTAGAAGATTCATGACTTTTAAATGAATCAACGATCATATTCAGGTCGTGTATGTATTGCTAAGAATGATTTAGGTACGAATGACGATAATGAATGTGACGTATTCTTATTCGTCATCGTTTTCGTAAAGTTCCGAAATCTCCCTAATACTGTTAACTTATTAGTTATCAAGGCTTGTCTAAAACTTAAACTTGGTATTTGATGAAATATGAGTATCCAAATAATAATAGTTTTCATTTCTACTCTCTCAGAAGTACAATAAAATTGGTTGACAGAAACACGTTCTCAAATATACCACAAGTACTTTGTGTTTGACAACAATATATCTAAATATATTAGAAAATAATTTTAATTTTTACATCAGATTGAAGTGCAATATCAAAATATGGTCAAGCAGCTGTTATTTATTATTGATTGAACTAAGCTAATTGATGTAATACTATTAAAAGTGTTTTTCGACGTCGACGATGTAAAAAAGTATACCTACAGTCTAAAAATCTACCTTTGTAACTGGCGTCGTTTTGGCGTTAGCGTTTAAATACAGATTAAAGATGTATTGTCCCATGCAAAATACAAAAAAAGTCATAAAAATTGTTGAAATTAACTTGCCCTTTTTGAAATAACATGAAAATTATCAACTTGAACATAGAAATTAGTGTATCCATAATTTTACAGCGATAAACGATACAAACACTTCCAGTCACTGGAAGTGTTTTATTACTTTTATTATGTAGTTTTCCAGTTTAAAATTCAGGGTACACATTTTTTAACTTTAATAATTCCTGTGCTCACATGAATCATTTGTATGTTACTGCAGAATGAGCAAGTTAATTTCAAAATTATATTTTTATAATTTTTTCGCATTTTCAATGGACAATACATCTTTAATGTCTCTAGTGTGAACACCAGTAGCAATACTAATTTATTTTTTACTAGTACAGTATGTAAGCCGAACATGATTGCAGCTGTATTTCAGATTCGTAAAACTTTGGATCTCTTCTCTTAATATAAGCGACCACAGATTTGGCAGTGTGGGACAATTGATTCTGACACTGGCATTGCAAGTTTGAACTACATGTATCTTCTGAACACAACTCTTCAGTGAATTCCTGAACGAGGTTAAACAGTCCGAGCTACAGAATAAAAATAAAACAATGTGTTAGAAGGTACTGCTATGCGCGCTATATTGATAATAATAATAACAATAATAATAATAATAATAATAATAATAATAATAATAATAATAATAATAATAATAATAACAACAACAACAACAACAACAACAACAACAACAACAACAATAATAATAATAATAATAATAATAATAATAATAATAATAATAATAATAATAATAATTATTATTATTATTATTATTATTATTATTATTATTATTATTATATATGAATACTTATTGATAACGTACTTGTGGAACTAAAACGGTTTCGCCATGTTTATCCAACGCCAGATGAATTATTCTGTAATCACTGATAGCAGAGCACACCCTGACTTTCCCATTAGATTGTCTTCTCTTCCTTTTTGTTAAAGGTGAAAGAGCTCTAGAAAAAAAAAAAAAAAAAAAAAAAAAAAAAAAAAGTTAGTTAGCGATGTACTCATGGTTATTTTATAACTGTGTATACATTTTTATATATATGCTAATCCACAAATATGAACTGAACTATTCAGGAAATAGTTCCGTTGGCTGTCAAAAGAAAAAAAACAAAAACAAAAACAAAATACGACCAACGTGTACATTGACCTCAGATCGCTGATAGTAAATAATGTTGGCAGTACTGTCTCAGTGACTATATGTCGACAAATAATGAAAGGTTGAGAGCAACAGTAGCTGAAGGTGCTTAGTATCACGGATCGAATGCGACCCTTTAATATTTTTACCTATTTTTTCTATATCGAAAATTACCACATGAATGCTTAAATCTGTTGAATAATTATGCTGACAATATTTTGGAATTGTATGTTCTGGGTAATGTAAATTAGCAGGTATACGACGAGCGTTTCCGCGGGGAGAGGCAGGGCAACCAATTAAAATCGGAGGTACTGATGAACCCCGCGATGAAAATAGGTTCCGTAGAAAATGTTCAGGCAAACATTTTATCGTTACCTGCTGGTACCAGCAGGTACGCACACCTCTGCGCAGTCTAAAGGTGGTATAGAGTGATTGATACTTACTAGCTACTGTCGCACTGCAATTATTATTGTTTATAAATGTGTTAACATGTCCTAAACACAACAATTCTGTGCATAAAGCTTGATTTCCATAAAATCGCTACACAGTCACTACAGCGTTTTTTTTCACTGCACAATCCTTACACTGCGTAACTAGCTGTCCCGACGAATCGGGAACGCTCCTTGATTCAACGGACCTATCAGCGTCGCCAAAGAAATCAGCGATAGCGTGTAGCGATTTTTTATGAAAACCAGGCTTAATACAACAACAAAATAATAGAAAACTTCATTTTCATTCAACTCAAAATAATTATACAAAAAGTTGTTGCTACTTACCCTTCATCGCACTGAAAAATGCTTCCAGATGTTTCATTAACAGGTTCTTTAAAACTTTGGGGAAACGAGCTCAGAAGTACAATCATTTGATAATCTGATAGTTGTATTGGAGGCTCAGATGTATTATAGACTCTGTTCTGCAGCTCTTGACATGTCAAATTATCGAGTTCCTGAGAGAGCATGTACAGATCATCTACTTGTTCATTTGTCAGTATAGGTGGTGATGGTGCATTCCAACAGGCCACACTCTGTTGAATCGTTACATACATCATCAACACACTGAGTAACATGATTGTCAAATTTATTATCTGCAGTCGAAATAAAATAAATGGTCTACATCAAGACCCTTCTGAGGCCCTTTTTATCGTCTAGAACCGGATGTACTGTAACAACTCGTATGTCATTTTAGTGATGCCATCATTTATAATTAGTTTGCTGTTTGTGAGAAAAGGGTGTCAACCCATCTGCGATTGGGCTATGTTTTATTACGTTTGCCACCCATATTTTGTTGTTGAGTCAAAGTTCAATCCCAGTGTTGAGTTACCTACAGCAGCAATTTGATCAGTTTTCACCTTGTACTTGCACATTTTTATTAATTCAAGTGTTCAGTATATTATGTTTTTATAGAATTAGAAAGTTTATGCATACAAACTCTGAGAATTCGCCTTACATAAAGTTGGTATATCCATGAGCTTCTTTATTATCGTCATTTTTGATAAATGACAAGTTCACTCAGATGGTTGTTTTCGTGTATTTCACCTAATGAGTTGTGAATCGTGACTGTTAATGCTAAGAGGTTTTCTGTCGAGAAGTGAATATTTGTTATATGGACGATTCTCTCTATTTATCATGTTTTTTTTATTCATAACCTATCCCTCTAATAATAAAATACATGTTCATAGCACATCATCTGAAAACAGCACTTTTCGGCTGCTGGTTCATGACCTATTTTAAGAACATGTAGGCCTATTGTAGTAGCCCTAGGTGATTGTTTGCCTGGTACTGCCAAATTAATTACAGAGGGGAATTCCAATTGCTAAATACTCATTTGTTCTATGGAGGTATGCTTGTTCCGATAGTATGGTTGATGGGATCGATTGTTAGATACTCAGATAGGCATACAATATTGCAATATGTTTCTGACATAGACAATGACGTCATCAATTATAATTTGTTTGCTGTTTTGGAAAACTTCGTGTAAACAAACATCGTATCGCGACTATAAAGGTTTTGGAGGGGAATTCCAATTGCTAAATACTCATTTGTTCTATGGAGGTATGCTTGTTCCGATAGTATGGTTGATGGGATTGATTGTTAGATACTCAGATAGGCATACAATATTGCAATATGTTTCTGACATAGACAATGACGTCATCAATTATAATTTGTTTGCTGTTTTGGAAAACTTCGTGTAAACAAACATCGTATCGCGACTATAAAGGTTTTGGTTTTCTTTATCCGATTGGTCGTGAGTTTGGGAATGACGCTGTTCAAACTGCATGAAGCATAAAACCCAGTAGACAGTAAAGTGGTTGTCTTGTAGGTATAAATAATTTAGAATGAAATAGTGTGTTGATTTAGTTGTGTATGACTAAATTTAAAGCATGTACAAACATATCAAATTGTTTTTAAACATTCAGATAAAAATTATAGTGTAAAACTGCTGACACTACACTTAGAATGCAATTAATTTGTAAAATAAAAACTATAGATATAGATACAAACAAAACTAGAAAGATCTGTTTCAACGAACATATTGGCGACTACAAGGACAAGAAAAATATGTATCAACAAAGAGGCAATCTAAACGCTAATTTTTGAGTATGGATTGAATTTAATCATAAATGTTTTAAACTAACAAACAAAAACCCTTGTTCCACTTTCTAAATAATGATGCATTTTAAAATTATTATCATATAAACAATGTCAAAATACTCACAGGCCTATTCAAAATTGGTTACCATTTTGTAATCCATCCAAATATTATATTATTATTTCATATTTCTTTAAATCTAATTGTCAAAGTGAAATACAGTACCACTTAAACTGTACCCATTATGAAATACATGTTCATAGCACATAATTCATTAAAAAAAAAAAAAAAATACGTTTAAGCTGCTGGTTCATGAATCATTAAAGAACGTCAGCCTCTAGGTAAAACAGGGGATTTTTTTTGCCCAGTTACTGCCAAATATATTACAGAGGGGAATTCCCATTGTTAAATGTAAACGATTGTCATTCATGGTTGATAGGATCGATTATTGATGACTCAGATAAGCAACTGCAATATGTTTCTGACCTAGGCAATGACGTCATTAGTTATAATTAACTATAATTATGCCCATCTAATCTTTACTATAATATCTAAAATTATTAAAAGAGCCGATTTTTAATCAGCTCGCCCAAAATCTAATTTATTTATTTTTTTTAATCGAACACTAGGCCCCTCGTGATGATGCACAGAGCCGCTGATCATTGAGGCTGACCCAGACTTTAAAATAGCACATGCGCATGTTCTATAATCCGTAAGATTGATTATGAATAATTCATGAGATTTTATCAAACTAATTCCTCCATAATTAAAACAGGGCCAAATAATTGAGAACGTAAAATAATGACTCAATGACTTAAGAATTAAGTATTGTCTATTATTAAATCTGTTAGGCCTAGACACAAACTGCGTTCTAGAATTCAGATGAATCTACGTGACGTCATTACGTTACCTTATCGCCGTCGTGCAATCACAAGCTCCGTATTCCTACTTGTTAAAACATCAATAACCAACTACGGTATAACAAGGGAGCAGTCTTAACGGCCCCGTAATGTCAGTAAAACAGTGGACCTATAAAAAAATAACCAGGTAATTTTTTAAAGGGTATTGACAAACTGCGAGTCAGCAAGGCATGCGATTCATGCAAGCCATCTACCCCCATGACTACGTCACCGCAATTCATGCGAGGCAGGACGAAGTTTGACTGCAATAGTGTACCAAAAGTGCGAGGCATCTTAAAGCACGCTAAAACTCCGTAAAAGTTACAATGACAATATTTTAATATAGATTATGATGTTCATATGATCTTCTCATCGAGTACTACTAAAATCAAACGATTTCCTTCTATCAAAAAGTGACTTAGGTCAAGCCAGCCCCCGACCCAGCTCGGCCATATCCCTGGCCTTTAGTAGGAATCGCAGCGGAGGCACCCTTGCCAGCGATGAAACTGATTCAACCATACATGGACTGGAGAGGGCGACCGATGAGAGGAGCGTTCAATTCTAAATAGACAAATCGTACAACCTGCATGTTTGAATACGGTAATGATAATTGATATTATTGATCTTAGACGTATTATGATAGATTAATAAATAAATAATAAATGAATAGAATATAAATAGTACTTTTTTTTAATTCAAGAAAAATATGTTTATATTTCATCCTTTGTTTAATTATGAAAAAAAAAAGGAAAATGTAATGATTATTTTTTAATTGTATTTTCTAATTATACGTCTATGTATAAAATATTTTGTTTACAATCTAAGCAAATATGAATTTAAAGTATGAAGCTCTTTAAAAAAGTATGAAAGGTACAGTATAGTTACTGGATAAGATAAGGGCAGGCATAACTTGTTTAATTTTTTATTGTGGTATACATGTAAAAATTGTTAAGGCAGTTAAGAATGGGGCAGACGACGAATGGGTCCGGTCCAACAGGTTTCGCTCTCTATTAACATCGTACTGAGCAATGTCAAATAAACACACTACAGCATTGTAGGTAAATTACGCATTTTTTGGGAATTCTCTCCCAGTTCAAAGAAATAGTGTTTCATTTAGGACGAATTAACATTTACTATCAGCTTAAACTAACCAACTATTGAATGTCAATTATGAATGTTATATTTTTACCAAATATTTTGTATTTTTAAATGTTTCTTGAATCTTGAATCTTGCTCTATGGTTTGTGTCTCAATAACATACTTCTGCCTATAAAATTGTAAGAAGGAATGATGACCTCATTACTGCGTCAACCCGGATGCATTTTTAATGAAACATTAGTGGATCAAGGTCTCCGAATACTAGGAAATTATATGGTTTTGCAAATCCTAATTCTAAATATTTAGGTTTCTCAGAAAATATTAACCAATATTGTAACCAATCAATCATTACTAAACCTGCCTATTGGAATTAGGCATACCCCTACTGTTTAAGCTATACAAATCTCACATAGGCTAGGATTACTATTATTTATTACCTGGTTATATTGCATCATAATTTATTAATTAAATTTATGAATTAACTCATCCCTTGTATACCCTTACTTATTTGCACCGAATAGGCATGCTTAGTTTAAAATGTATTGTGAATAGATTTTTAAGTAATTAAATATATGCTGGGTTTTACATTTTAATAACATCAGACCCCGTATTCTCATTGTACGCTTAAACCGTCGTACTCCGTGTTTACTGTATCCAAAAGTCAGTAATTAATACTGGAATTAGGCCTAGGCATTATGAAAATTGTTCAGACTTTGGATAAAGTCAATTATTGTTCATCGTATGTAATTCATATCGCAATGCGAAATCGAAATTTATTGAATCATGAAGCAATATATTTACTCTTTGCTATGTCAACTAAATACAAAAATGAAGAATCAGTGTCATCATTTTCAAATTGTTGAATTTTCGATTTGTGTCTTCTATTGTACAATAGGAATATGAAGTATGAATTATGAGAAAACAAAACAGCAATAACCAAACCATAATAATCGCGACAAGATAGGTTATGATCAAATCGTACCTTGAAATGAAAAGGTTTAAGTGATTTTACATAAATCTAAATCTTAATCCATAGTTTGGTGTTAAGAAATTTTCAGGAAAAGGTTCGGTAGAGCTTAAATCATTTCTATAAGAGTATCTATAAATGCTTGAATAAATTATCTGTAAAATATAGGCATTCTTTTTGTAACTTCCGTGTAGTCATGGAAACGCTCAGTGTTGTAATGATGTATTGACTTCTCGAACGGGCTGTTTGAACAGTAAGAATTGATTTATCATAATGGAAAAAAAAAATTATGTTAAGATTTTGGTGCCATTATTAATATCATTAATAATAGGTTGTGAATTGTGCCTTTTACCCAAGTTTTCTTACCATAACGCATCTTAGTACACTGACCATGATAGGCCTACACTCCTACCACAGCTTCCGGTATTTTTCTTTCAGAGCTTTAATCTTGACATTGTACTCGTTGAATGAATGCTAAGTTGTTCGAGTGGCTTAATCTTAATTCCCGGTTCGGCATTAAATACCGTTCATAGTAAATAAGTTTGTATATAGAGGAATTCAAATGTTTAATTGGTCACTAGTTATCCAGACGGACACAGAGCACATCTCAACTTTTCACTCTGACCTTCTAAGTTGTATACATATCTTGTTTGCTTGCTTTGATATTTCTCAGAAAATCGTTGTGTTGGGCCAATAAAATACTATTATACATACTGTATAGGCAATTTGCGTTAATATCGTGGTGTTTTTTTCAACAAAAAAACGTTGTTTTTAGCCTGATATCCGTTCCAAATAACTATGATATTAAAAGTTCTTGTATTTGCTGTAATTATGGTCCACGGAACTGATGCAACTTGCTGTTGTTCTGGTGGTGCCTCGATTTTTCCGAGAATCGAATTAACTCCTGAGCAACAGCAGACACTGTTAAATTTAGCTGACTATTTGGAGTTGCTACCTTGTGAAGAACGAACGGAAAAGATATACAACATGACTGAGTCCCCGATAGAGTTGACGGACGCACAGCTAATTGGTATAGCACAACGCTATAGTGGAAGTTTCCAAGACCCTTCGGACCCAGTAGATTGCGAGGATGAACGGTGAGTAAATCCTTTTTAAATTTATAATATACATTTGTTTAAAATCTATAGGAACTTTGAAGTTGAATATCTCCGCTACTGCTGCTTTTTCACAGCATATACGGCACCAGTTTTAGTCCGGGCCCTTTGAGAAGATGTAGCTCAGTTTTGGTAGTAGAGCATTATGATACCTGTTCGTCTGCAGAGGCTTACACTATTTTCATTATTCTAAATTCTTCATTATAATCATTCATTTATCCATGAGCTTGCTCATGTTATTAGATAATGTGTGTCCAGTGGAAAAATATGCCAATTTAAGGGTTTCAAAGGCTTATTTAATCGATTTTAGAGTCTACTAATGTGTACAAAATCATATAAATTTGTTTTCTCCCCGAGAAATTGTAGTTTTTCTCCCCGACCGGGGGGGGGGGTTGGGTTGAGCAGTTCTCTCCGACAGCACCCCAGCCCCCCCCCCCCCCCGCCACTCCAAACACTTTTGAAAGGCAAAGTACTTCCCCTAGTTTCAACTACCCATGCCTATGTTAAAAGCCAATGCAGATAAACATTTGATTTTATTTTACATTTTGTATGTATATGCACAGGTTTTTCGAATCATCAGTCCCTATGCTTCCACAAAGAAAACGTCGAGCGGTCGGTACTAGTGTTTGTCCCGCAGTCGAGGAAGTAAACCAAAAACTCTTTTTAGCCTACAGCAAAAGTGGTGGACTCGTATACGTAGCACAGGTCAGTATCAACCTGTTCTACTGTAATTCATACTTCAACATGGTCAAACCTAACAACTGGCCAATCAGAACATGTCATTGCTAAAGTCGGTAATACGCACATGTCACACAAGCACGCAAGTTCACATACGCTGTGAGCTGAGCGGTTGGCCCAGAGGTATTCTGTTCCTGCTTCTTGTAGTGAAGACCCCGGTTCAAACCCAGCCAGCATTGGGTTTTATTTGGAGTCTGATGATCGATTTCTTCCTCGAATAACCCTCATAATTGAGAGTTAGGCGAGTTAAGGACAATGTTTGTATCCGTCCGTTGTATGTTGTAGTTAAGCTGGGAGGCCCTGCACTACGGCTGTTGTGGGTCCACTGGGGCCCAGCCCGAATTTCCAATTTCCAATTTGAATGAGAACCAATGTTTTTTTTAATGTCATATCAGATACACAGTTTCAAAAATATTTGTTCCCTAAAATTTTGAGATACTGTAACAATTATATCTTTAATCGCACGTAAATTGTTAATTCAAACACTATCAAAGTTTTCTATTGATTCTTTCTTAGCCCTCCGTCAACAATGGATTCCAACAGTCCCAATATGTTTACGAGACGATTTGTTCAACTGAAGTATGCGACAGCCCTTCGTGTGCATGTTCTACTGTCCTCATTCCATCAGGAAAATCAGTCGTAAATGTGATCAGAGGTGGTGTAGCTACCTTCACAGAAGAAATAGTGATGACGCGTGCATGTCGTGCGTTTAGTCCATAAAAAAGGACGCTAAATCAAGATTGCATTCAGTGTGAAGAATATTTTTTATATATGTATATAATATTAGGTTTAGGTGTGATATAATCCAGCCTAAAATCGATTATTTATCTAATTTTTATTTGTGTTTTGCAAACATAATATAAATTATTTTTACTATGATTTTCTAACTGCGACCTAAGTTAGTTCCAAGCTTAAACATACCTCCACTATATGTGAGCACAAAATTAATTTGTATGAGAATGTGTCTAGTGCTAGATCTCCGCCATTCATATAGCTCTACGTAATCTACTAATATGACACTTGAAGAAAGAGGTTGCAGATTCCATTTCCATTCCCGCTAGAAATTATTTTTATATACCGTAACTGATGCTTGGTACGGCTATAACAATAATAGTAAGAGTTGACGTCAAAATAATGATATATATATATATTTAAAATGTATCTTAGGTGCTTTCAATGACAAGCGTATTGTTTCCCTATAACTTTTTTTCTTACTAGAGAAATATTCTTTGTCAACCAAACTGTTATATATTTTTCGAAAGCGATGTTACCTTAAACAATTCGGTGTTTAACATCTCATTCACTCTATCTAGCTTTATGTATGTTCCAAATAAGTATATCATATGAGTCAAGTACGAAAATAAATGTAAGTGGTAACGTGTTACCGAACATAAAAAAATATTATTATATTGTTTTTATAAAATATTTATCTTGATGGTTTATGTTTATGTCATTATTTATTAATGACTGTCATTTCATCAATTATCCACAACTGCATAATTATACTACCGTAATGGAGGAAGATATTGATAATTGACCAATGAAAAGCCTTTCTGTGACTTTGCATTGAACACACCAATTTTATCTTACACTGCCCTTCTTTCGGTTGAAAAACGATCGACTGTATTGCGTGACGAGAAATAATAATCCAATACAGAGGATATCTTAGCTTAACAGATGAGCACTTATTATTGTGGATAAGTTAAGTGAATACTCCTAATCCAGAGAGAATATTTCCAAAACTAACCTTTTGCAGGTTAATCAAAAATTATTATTATAAACAATTTTGAAAATGTTAAAACCTTTAAACCTGTGCAAATTTGTTCTCTGTCCATTATGGTCATTTAATCTGAAATCTTGGTGCAAGCTTAGGCCTACTAAATCTTTATTGGCGCCTAGCAAAGTAAAGAAAGAATTTTATTATTGATGTTAAAATATGTTAGAAAGAAAATATTTTTATGAAACAAACTAGTACCGTCTTAATAGTGTTTTAAAATATAATGCGTATATAATTTACTTTGGATTCCTTTTAAAGAATGGTATTTTTTTTTCATTATTATTATTAATATTAAATTTTGCGTATATCAACTTGGTATTACCACTTAGGTTACAATATGACAGTCATAAGCGTTTTAACAGTATGCTAACTGTAGACTAAATTAAGTGTGAAGTATTTAATAATAATTTGAGTAAATAAAGAGAAGAAAAGGGGCCTGTGAAATAGTAATACCTGTCTCTTATACACATCTAGATGTGTATAAGAGACAGGGACACCGTTTTTTAATATTCAGTATATTTCCCGCACGATTAAAATCGTCCACAGGAGCTCGTGCTTCGTACAGTCATTCCATTCATAGAAAAAGCCTTTTCATTGGAGAAAGCGTACCTGTCGTTAGCCATAGTAGCCTAGGTCAATACTAGCTCAGGCTACGTAAAATTGATTATAAGATTAAAAAATATTAATATTATTATTGTAGTACTGACACTATGTCCACGTTTTAATTATTGTTTTTATTCGTTAACGTTATTATATATTATTTATATTTAAATTTAATGTATTGTGCAAGTATGAATTACTTAATTTTATCTATTCAAATTGTATATTTAAATAACATAGTAATAGGCGTAGCCGAGGCCTAGCCTAGGCCTAAACTTAGTGACTATGTGTGTAGTGAATAAAATTATGAATAAAAAGTATGTATGAATTCAAATTGTGAAAGAATGCAAGAAGGAAGAATAGGAAAGAGATTTGGAACGGCTGAAATATTTTCCGAAAATATACAATAGTAGTCAATATGCCATTATTGCATTACGTTTTTGTAAACATTCTTGGGCACTAATCATCAGAGGTCTCCGTGCTACAGCCTAAACTTTACATAATTCGACATCGATTTTAATCGTGCGGGAAATATACTCAAGATATAAATAAGCTAAATATTTAAAAATGTTAAATACAGAACCTTATGGTTTGGTCTTTCTTTGTTTTTTCAGTGGCAGATTCATGGGGTTTGCAAAGTATATAATCTCACCTTCTCGGCAACAGCCCAATAAAAAGTGAATTAGATATGATCAT
>NW_022753410.1:447804-452426 GCF_011630105.1 Anneissia japonica
ATATATATATATATATATATAATTGCATGTTACCTCTCAACTTTCTCGGAATGCTCAATTTGTCGTCTGTCGAAAAGAATACAGTAGTTAAAATATTCATTGCAATAAATGTTAGTGTTTCTGAAGTCAGCAATTAAAGTATCTGAGTTTTCATTACCGTTACGCACTATTATATATTATATATGTAATGTACTTCGATCTATGTAGCGCTTTATACCGGAGTCTCTAAGCGCTTGAGGTGTGGACTAGCTCGTACAGTAACTTTCCTCTCCCCGAAGGGATTATTCATGTATAAGCTACCAGCTATCTCTTGTCTGTCCGCAACAGGGGCTGTATGAACCAGTACACCGTGGCAACCCCCTACTGGTCTCGAAAGATGTACTGGGTTCTTTATAGTGCACATAAGCTAAATTGTGTACACATGTATTGAAACTTAAGAGAAGAGGAATCTGACAAGGAGTTAATTAATAATATATTTCCATATTCATTTCACATATGTAAATATATACATACTTCTACATATACATATAAATGTATAGATCATATATATATATACATATACATATATATATATTTATATATATATACATATACATATATATAATCCTATATATATATATATATAAATAGCACACATTATATTATTATGTATATTATTATATTAGTCTTAATACAGTATGTATACATATGTATTTAAACAAATGGAAACATCTTTCAGAAGTCAGAATGGTTTTGTTCACGACGAAAGCAGCAACCTATTTGTTTTAAAAAGTATGTCACTGATGCTTGTTCGATAATAAAGATATACTGTTGGTGTTTAACTAATTGTCATTCACAATTGAATTGTATATTTAAAAAGTTAGGTTAAGTGTAAAGGTTTGATATGGTTTCTAAAATTTTACAACAGATAGTAATACTACAACGAGCAATACAAGTAAAACAAACAAACAGAATCAGAGCATACACAATATTTAGACTAAATATCATCACACCAACACTAATTTGTTATTAACGTGGCAATGCTTATTTATTGATACATTAATAAAGTCAACAATAGTGTACGGTACAGTGATACTGAATAAGTATGCATTTTACTGTTTTGTTTTACAATGAAAGTTTTACTTTCATTGTTAGAAACACAATAAAACAATTGATAGGCACATCTCTTGTCATTTCATACATAGTTTGTGTAATGTTTGTAAACAACTTGTTTATTTTATAGTTAGTATATATAAAAACGATATAAATATTTTGATACTACTGATTAGCCTATTAGCTTCTTGAAGTCCTCAAATGTGTACAGTGAGATCAGCGACAATTAGCATTGTTTTCTTGAGTCCGAACACAACAGTATAATATGACAAATAAGGTATAAATCAGCCACCTTTAATGATAGTACCAAACCAACTTGAATTGAAGACAGTATATAGACCAACGTATTATGAGCCGTCTAGAAACAAGCTTTTGAGGTTAACCATGCTACATACGTTTAATAATTTGAAGTATTTTGATAACTGAATTTACAATCGGTTTCTATTGGAACCTTTTTTTTTTAACTTTAACGACTTTTGATCTATTGCAATAATTTAAAAGTTAATTAAAAGTATAATGTATAATTTATTTACTTTTATGAAGACATGAGTAAAGTTTTATTATGTTTGAATTTGAATGAAGTAAAGTAAAAGACAAAATATAACGTATTTTAAAAAGCTTTAAAATGAATACAGAAGATGTTGATATATTTGTTATTATTATACTGGATGATGTACATCAAAAGAAGTTCTGCGCTGTTAAGTGTCTTTATAGTTAACAATATAAATTAATTACGTAAGAGTTACGCATATAATGTTTGACGAAAGTAAACAATTAACCTCGTCCTGCAAGTTCGTTTTGGACCAGACGTCGTTGCTGATCGCATGTTGTGCAGCATATCTGTTCATATCCAGGTAAGGTACAGAACGTCTGGTACATCGAAGGTTCACAGGGGCCACGTGATAATGGTTTACATCCTTGAGTTCGACGAGTTTTAGTTTCTGGGACTTCTAAAATAAATTGCAATTCAATGTTTATATAATTACCTATCAAATATATAACATTACATAACAAATATAATATAGTATATATAATACTTATTAATGTTTCATTCTATATTTTAGTAGCATATATACAGTTAATAATATAATATATAACTACAGTATATAAAAATATACAATACTTTAATAGTTTATTATATAATTATTATAAAATTTAATAATTAATATATTTTACAATTATTATTATTTAATTATTACTAATATACAACGAATGTTACGCCTAATAAAGAAAGGGATGCCATGATTCGACGTTTCGACCTTTATTGGGTCATTTTCAGGAATTAATATATACAAAATTTGAAGTAATATTTCGTCACTTTGTACGAGTGCGGTTTCAATTTATGATGACCGATATGAACATGACAACGATCAACATGTTAATATAGAATGTAATTTTAACGTAAAGTGTCTCGTTTTACCTGAATACAGTATTTCCAATTACAATAATTTTTGAGTAAAATTACTAAGTTTATATTAATGAAAATAGAATAAAAAAACAATAAAAAATACAAATGATGCAATAACAACAACAAAAAAAAGAATTAAAAAAAATGAATATATCGGGATTCGAAAGACTAAAACTGGAATAAAGTATATAGGTTACAAAAGGGTGAACACAAACTAACCTTCCCTACAATCCCGCATTGAACAATCCTGGTATTGAAGCGGTCTGCTATCTCGACAAATATACGAATCAGGGTATTTAGTAGGCAGATCGCAGTACACGTCCCTTGTTCTTGTCCCACGGCCACATGTAACAGAGCACTGCAATAATAGATAGTAAATTACAATCAGTGACGGATTGAAGGGGACTCCAGCCAGCCCGGATCCCTTCTCTCCCCTGACCCAGCCTAAATTTTGCAAAACTAATAAAATGAAGAAAAAAATATAATCAAATTTAGGTCTGATAGTGAAACTTCTTGCTATCTAGAGGTGCTATAATCATTTTTTTCTTACCTCAGCCCCAACCATTGTGGGACTTTCCGTCTGAGAAAGTCCCTCCCCGGGTCCCTTGATTTTGAAGTCCTGTATACGCCACTGACAATATTAATAAGTCTATTACTAATATTGTATTGTACGTAGGTACTGCCATATAAAAACAATTTGCAGTCTAAATATAGTAAGACAAACAATGCATGGAAGGGTTTTGCCGACGGTCTGAGCGTCAAGCAAGAGAGCGACTAGCCCAAAAAAAGGTGGTGATGATGATGATGATCATGATGATGATCATGATCATCATCACCATGATCATGATCATGATCATATGACAATGATAATGATGATGATAATGAAGATGATGACGATACTGTAGTAATAATTATTGATATTTGTAATGACAACAACAAGGATGATAATTCAGTATATTATTCCAGTAGACCAACCTATATTCAAACAAACAAAAATTACATACAGGTTTCCCTTCAATTAAATACCCCTTCAGATAAAGACCACCTCCAATTAAAGGCCATTCATTTTATCTGTATTATTCTAATTAGAGACCAAAAGTCCATGGAAACACCTGTCCCAAAAGTACGGTAGTCTTTAACTGGAGAAAGACCAGTATTTATAAGACCAGTATTTATAAATTAAACAATATAGTACAAGCACAATCCAACAAAGAAACTTTAACAAAAAAAAGCCTTACTTCGGACCAAGGTGTGGTTTCCCATTTAGCACTGCATTTAGTTAGTCCCGAACACGACCTTTTCTTCTGGGGCCTTCGTCCTCGACAGAGGGACTTCTTAGTTTTTGTGGTTCGGCCTTTGAATGACTTCATGCATGAGATTTTGCGCACTTGTATACCGTGTAAACCACATGTTTTTGAACAAGCCCCCCATGAACCTATGGTCCAGTCGAACCTTGTAATACAAAATAAGAATTACAAATTAATATAAGATCAGACCAATGTGTTGGGTGGGTTTTCATGATAAGTGCATCTTTGCAGGAAAAGACAATTTATTATATTCTATGATTTATTAATACAATTCCAAATTTAGATCTTTTGCTTATGCTTTCGGAATTAAGATTTTAAGAATTTGAATTTGATTCGAATCAACTAATATCAAAATACGTCCTCATATTAAGCACTTAAATGAAAATAAGATCTCCGGAAACCAATGTTTAGAATTTTCCAAGGTATACCTTGATTTTAAACATTATAAATTTTTAGATGATCTGTCCAATATAAATGAAAATCTTTCAATTATTTTGATAAATAGCCTATTGTAAAAAATATTATTATTATTATTATTATTATTATTATTATTATTATTATCATTATTATTATTATTATCATTATTATTATTATTATCTTCATTATTATTATTATTATTATTATTATTATTATTATTATTATTATTATTATTAATGAATTTGTATGATGGAACGTTGTCATTTTGCTTTATTTACCGAACCTTTAGTTCTGTAATTATTTTCGTAGTTAAGTTATTTTCTTTTCAATTTTCTGTTGATTTTTCTCTTTCGGATGCACCATCATTTTGGATGTGTGCCACTGTAATAAAAGTGATT
>NW_022753410.1:452563-454705 GCF_011630105.1 Anneissia japonica
GTCGTCACCTGACGGTTGAGAAAATACCTCATGAAAGAGCCTGTAAAGAAAGGCGCTGAAAAGAAAGGCGCCTGAAAAGAAAGGCGCTATACAATATAAGTAACAAGTAAGAAGTAGTGCAATTAAATGTTGAATTTGTAACCAAGCGTCAATCTTGTTTTGATTTTATATTGCTTTGCCTCTGCTTCGAGCACTGTTGTGTAAATTATCTAGTTTCAACCTACACTGCATAACATAGGCCTATGAATACATGAATCAATGAATGTGGAAAAATATATTTTGTTGATGTTTCTCCATATCGTGTAGATATAATTTGTATGTTATTGTTACTCACTCTGGTAATGGGCACCTTCTTTGATTGCATCTCGATCTGTAATCATTTTGATTAAAATCTTTTTGACCACAATGTGACTTGTCCACTTTCTTTCGGTCAGAATCACGAAGACATTGGTATCGGTAAAACGTCCAGCCTGAAAAAAATATCATAAGTATACATTTTAAATTGTTTTCTTAGGATTAATGTAATTGCGCAATGAGATAAGGTAATTGGAATTGTCACAAATTAATTATGTTGAAGTTTCTATGTTTTTTAACTGTAAATGTTTGATGAAATGTCAATATAGGGCTATTAGTAACCATTCTTAGCCTATTGTATGATGTAATATAATTGTTACAAACAATGTGGATGTTTTTATATTTAACTGTAAATATTGTAATTAAAATAATGGTTGCATTTTTATTTAGGCCTAAGCTAATTATAAGGATTTTTACTTTGCGAAAAATCCAAATTGGAAGTGACGCAATATAAATAAAATACGGTACAACATTTGCTTGTTATTGCTAGTGTTTATTACTGCTATTGCCAATGCTATCGCTATTGTCATTGCTATAGTTACCATTGTCATTGCTATTTCTATTGCTATTTTTATGGCATACCTCCTTCGCATGTCTTGCTACATTTGGACCATCCCATACCAATCCATGAGTATGTTTCCGGATCCTCTGTCGTGCCAATAACAGACTCTACCATTGAATCTTTATGTACGGAATAACTATAAGTTACATCGGCTATAGTGTTCTTTTCAACGTCGACAGGACTAACCTAAAATTATGGAATGCAAATATGATACAGCTATCTTAGTTAATCACCAAAGATACTAGAAACACAAGATAGAATTCTCCACAGAAAAAAAAAACTGTTCCTCCGAAATGCAATGTGGGAATACAAACAATGGGGCGCCGCGTACGGCTGGATCTAAAAAAAATTGTTGCCATTATCCAGCCATTATCCATAAGATACAACAAGAGTAGGCATTTAAATAAATCAAAATAATAAAATGACAGACACCAAAGCGCAGAAACGTATGACCGGACCCTGATTAGTGATAACGTTTTCCTCCATTAATAAAAAAGAAGGGCGCCGTGTGCGTCTGGATATACTTAGCAACAGAAGGGCGCCCTATCCGTCTGGACCAAGTATAGAAAACTTGCATTATAAAAAAAGAAGGGCGCCGCGTACGTTTGGACCAATTTTCGTCTCATTTTGGCTATGCGAGTGCTCTATCTTGTATTTATAGTATCTATGTTAATCACTAACTTGATGTTTTGGTTTTTTTTAATTTATGAATAATATCATACTTGAGTTACCAGTGTGTGTGTGTGTGTGTGTGTGTGTGTGTGTGTGTGTGTGGTTTTCTTATACAAATAGTAAGTGGTAATGATAACGGGTGTAAAACAAAGGTTAAAAGCCCTCACTACAAGAGGTGCAGCTTAGGCTCTAAGTATAACCTTGAGGAAATTGAACAAAGAAATCACCAACTTATTTCAAAGACTGCAGCACAGAAATTTAAGTAAAACTAAAATTATGAGCAAAAATAACAAGAGCAACGCAAAATATTGTAAAATAAAAGATTTGGTGTGTTTACCAAAATATGGTTATGATCAATAAAAAGCCTATATGAAATCAAATTGGAATATGCAATTAGATGCCCTGTGATACATGTAATAATATAAAATATAAGGTATTTAAATTATTACATTTATTTAACATTTTCGGAGACTTACAGAAACTTCTATGTCGATATTCATTGGTCCCTTTGCCGCAATCTGTTGTTGAATGTCATTCGTTGTGATGATAAACAT
>NW_022753410.1:454884-477663 GCF_011630105.1 Anneissia japonica
GTATTGTATAAAAGCTTAAGCTTTTAACAAATTTAATAATACACATTTTATGGTTTGAATACATCATAAAAATATAATTACAAAATGATGTTGAGAAATGAACAATGATCACCATTCTTACCAATGTCATACAGGTCATCGTACGGCCGAGATATGATAATGTTATGAGCATCAGAGGGAACTCGAGCGATAAGTTTTATTTCTGAAAAATTTTTAGTACACATTAAGTAAAGGAACCTGTATACGAGTTTACATAATGATGATGAAGCTGATGATATTGATGATGATGATGATATGATTGTGATCATAATGATGTAAACTATGAAGAATGATGGTAATGAGAATCATGATGATAATGACGTTGATGTTAACGATGATGATAAAAACAATAGTCCAAATCATTCATATAATCCGCATCTTTGATTAGAACTATACTATAAGACTTGGTTTACAATTCTCCGACGAATTGTTTTTTCTCCCCGGCGGAGGGTTAGGCAGGGGTGTGGATGGTGTGATGGCTGTACACCAGGGGTGGCGCCAGTGTATCTTCTACATATTATAGTAGACTCTAAAATAAATTAAATAATGTAATCCTTTGAAACTCTTAAATTCCCCTAGACCACTTTCAAAAGATTTTGAGTGACGCCAGATCAGCAGCCTATTTTGCTCTCGTCGGGGGCGTCTCCCCCTCGTCGGCAAATCCTGACGTCAATATTCTGCTGCACACCACCTAAACCCAACACACCCCTCCCACCACATAGGGGCCTACACACAGTACAGCCTTTCTCACTGGCGCCACAAATGAAAAGAACTCGCGGGCCGTAAACTACAACGCACCTAACCATGAGGGAATATAAACCAACCTTTAGCATTTTAAATTATTGCACAGGTTATGAAACAATAATAAAGTTTAAATAATTATTTACGTGTGTCCAATGTATCCGTGTATGTTTCCTTAGGATATTGACATTGAGAATTATCCCCTCCACATACTCCACAATCATCTTCCATCATATTCGAATCAAACTCCTTATCACATCCAATTTTCTAAGAAAATAAGTGGGTTTGATAGATTTTCGATTACTTCTATTAACTATAATAAAAGTATGCTACATATTAACCTAATGTTGCTGCTGCTGCTGCTACTGTTGCTGCTACTACTAATACTGCCAAGTAGGCCTATAATTCCCAAAACTCATTACGTGCAATTTAATTTTTAATCCAATTCAATTAAAATCAATATTTAACACTGTCATCATATCCATGCATATGTAGAAAATAAGTATTATTTGTATTTTTGAACTGTCGAAACCAGTTATCATGATACACCGACATTTTGACGTAATACATTATCTGAATTTGAACCTAAATCTGCTAAAAGGGCCAAGTTATTATTATTGATTATGATTATAACATTCATTTTGATGATGATTACGGTGATGATAAGTACGATGATAATGATAATAAATATAAATAACAACAACAAAACGAGATAGGAATAATGTCAATTAGGTAAAAACCTAACAAGAAGAGTGCGTTTATTACATACCCGACAAAATCCCTGCACGCAAATTCCGTATGGATTCTCATACGAACAATGCGCTCCATCGCTAATAAAGAAGTCGAACGTTTTGACCTCGTTAGTATCACGGTTCTCACACGTCACCATACACTGACGATCATCTGAGGTTGAATCAATGACCATTTATATTAAGTTACACTGATTAGAATTATATATATATATATATATACATATACAGTCTCTTATACACATCTAGCAGTGCCCTAAGAGGAATATAAGATGTTATACTTTAATCAAACATAGCCCTTCAACAAAAAAGTTCCATTTTCAGTTGTATGACAAAAAAGTTGTCTTTAGCCGGATTCGAACCCCAGGAAAACGCGTTGATCCCATCGGGATTTGAACCCAAGATCTTCCTAATACCATTATTGCAAGTGGTATACACCCTTAGATTTCCCCATTAGAAACTCTCAAGTTAGGCCTATATTGCGTAAAGCCCCCTTTCTTTAAAATCGCTACACTGTCGCTAAAGTGTTTTCAGCGCAATCGTTGTACTGCGTAGCAGCAGTCTCTCCGACGCAATCGGAAGGCTCCCCATTGGACCGACCAATCAGCATCAAGCATCAGTTTTTCACTGAAATCCTTGCACTACGTAGCTAGCTATCCCCGATGCAATCGGGAACGCTCGGATTCAACTGACCAATCAGCGTCTCCAAAGGAGTCGGCGATAGCATGGAAACCAGGTAAAAGCTTCATTCATTAACGCGCAATGAATGAATATTAATAGAGAACATGACGGTAACTTTGATATATAGAAACACCTCCATTTTGGTGAATTATAAAGACGATCTTTTTTATTATCTCTACATCACTGTAAACAGGATGTTTTCATTACTAACAGCATGCTAACAAATATAATGACATTTAAAGAAGTGGGTTTCTTTTATTTACCTTCTTCAAGTTCGTGAGGTTTCCAGTCCCCTTTGGAAAATTCATTACCGAAAGATTCACAGTATAACGCCCTCATGTCTTCAGGTTTTCCATTACATTTCTGAAGAAAAGAACAGAGCAAAAACACACGTCAACAACGGAAATTTTAAAACTTATTATCCGCAGTAGTCTATTAATATCTATAAAAATATTAATATTGTGAACTCAAGACTCAAGGAAGATGACATTCGCAATAAACTGCTGGAAGGTTTCATATAATATCTTCTTCACTATTTCCTCAGTTAGACGTTGCTGCCCTGATTGTTTCCCAGAGAATTAACTACAGCGCACCCTCCAACTGGAGACTCTTGTAATTCTGAGAGCCCAGGTTCCATGAACATTTAATACTAAGTTATTAACAATGGACAATGAGATCTCCCTCGAATCTACTCTGTTCTATCGGGATCGCCCCCGAGGCTAAAGAACCGTCAACATGTGAGTAGCCCCCAAAATGCAAAAGAATTAGTATATTTATAATAATTGTACTGTAAAAACAAGTAGTGGAATCCAGTAGTGTAAGAATAATAGACAGTATTATTTCAATAATAGAGTGAATAAACTTGAATCGTACAGTATATATACCATGTACTTTGTATGAAACCTAAATATATTATAAAAACGATGAGATCTTTTGAATGCAGTATAACCATTTTATTGCATACATACCCGAACATTCAAATAATACAACCTACCTCCTTATTGCACACTTTGAATTCGTCCATCTCGCCTTCACAATATCTTCCGCCATTTTCTGGTCTAGAAATACAAATGACCCCAATAATACATGATGATTGACATAACAGTCTTCTTCGGAAAAATACAAGTGCAACGAAGAATGTGCAAAATCGAAGAATGATATAAACGAGACCTAAGCCTATACAAATTTACACAGAATTGATTAGCAAAATAGTTAAAATTATGAATGAACACTTACAATGGATCAAAGATAGAATTAAGGTAGGTCTACTTTGAAATACAGCATTAATAAAATGATTGCCACAGAGCGTCTGGTTATGTTCGGCACACCGCATGTAGGTACCGAAAATGGTAAAGGTAAAGGTAGGAGAATAACCCATAAATATTGCAGCGTCATTGTGAATTGTGTATGGGCGTGGTCAGTGACTACCTAGCAGCCGTAAAGAGGTACTTCATGGTAGCTACATGTTCATGTTATTCCACAACGACAGGGACTAAAATGAACCATAATATCGGGGTAACTCCCCACTCTTCCGAAAGATCCAATGGGGTCTTTAAAGTGCACACGAGCCAGATGCTGGACCTGTATTTGAAGTCGTTATCCGAGAAGACTTGATTCTACAAACCGAACCATGGGCGAGGAGCGACTGAAATCGGCACCCTTGCCTTACCAGTCCGGGCCACTCGACTCGTCAATGTCTCACAAAACGACGACCATTATTCGGAGGAAAATGATGATCGAGCGTGCAGTCGAAAACATAAGTGTGTGTGTGTGTGTGTTGTGGGATATGCGCGCATTCTTGGCATCGGCTACTGAATAAAAATTTCTAATTGATTTACCATCCCCAAAGTATATTATTACAGAAAGCTAATAACCTACTTAAATATACAAATAAGGAAATCTATTGGTCGTTATTTATATGATAAAATATGTTGAACATTTTTCGTTTGGATTATTGTTAGTACCATACCGATTGTGCCCTATCCAAAACTAAGTAGCCCTGTTTAATTTTTAGTCTACCCTTCGTTTTAGTTCACCTACAGTTATTATACATTAATAAGCAACATTCCGAGATTACAATTTGTAACACGTAAAATATAAGAAATCTTAACGGAAACCCGTTAAATACAGTAGTCATATAACATGTACTGTATTCTAGGCTTCTGACGCATCATTATAAATTCATGCTTCTCCCGCCCACTGTCTGCAACATATCGCCTGCCGGGCAATGCGTAGGCCTACTACACTAATCTATCAGAACGGTTCTCTGTGGAAATCTTATTTGAATAAGAAGCAGGTAATCTGTAAGAAGGTTGGAAATTACCTATTTCCCATTTGTATTTAATTTGGCAAATAATATCGCTTGCTCTGTGGGTATGCATTACAACTAAAATTAGTTTTCAGGGCTGTTTTTTTTTTATTCATATTTTATTATTTCAATTCGTAAAACCAATTAATTTCCATTTAGGTTGACAAATATCGGTAAAATTAAAATTGAGCAATATTGTGGTTCATAGCAGTAAATATTAAAGAGCGGTGTTTAGGTTTTCTAACGGTACATGAGGTTGATGATATTTGAAATTGATATAAAACTTATTTTTAGTTATAATAATATTGTTGTAAATAGTTACTTTAATCAAAATCGAAGGCCTAATAATAGGCGTAATAATAGCTTGATAACAATTAAGCCTCTGAGAGGCAAAAGCGCCTTGTCCATCTGACCAATAGAAAAGAAGTGTACAATATTTGGCCTAAAGTAACAGATGGACATGATTTTCCCAATGGCAATAAGTCAATCACTCATCGCATCCGTATGACGTCATTAAATTAAATGACCAATATCATTTGAAAAATATTTGTTCAGTGTTTTCCTGATTATCCTAGTATTGATGTTTAGAGTAATTTAATTAAGGTAATTGATGATGTTAAACACTGACAGCAGTTGACGAGCGGTATATTAAAGTAAGATTCAGTTCCGTCTGAATTTAGCTTACAGTTTTGTAAGTGTTTATTTGTATAGACAGACAAATCTAAATCAGTACAGCTTTAGAAAATAATAATAATCCTTGACTCAGGCCTAAATTATACAGTTCCCATATTGGCTTGCAATCATATTTCCAACGCGATACAATGGGGAACGCAACGCCACGACGCGCGCGCAACGGATCGCTTATTTTAGCAGAGTTGGATTCGTCGTACGACGGTCGTTCGTACGTACGATGCAATGATCACCCGGGTTATATGATTTACGGATGAATATCCATAAGTGCATGATGAAGAACCCAGTGGCACATTAAAATGACGACAAATGAGTCTTTATTCAGTATTTTAGGATATAAAATGTATGAATATCTACTAAAAAAAGTATGAATATCCATAAATAATAATAAATAAAGGTCATCAAATAAACATAGAATGGGATCACCAAGTCAAAAATAAACATCCTAAAACTGTCAAGAACCTCCTTCGAAATTTTAGCCTAGTAATACATGTAAATATTGCTACATAAGGTATAAAAGAAAAATACTGTCGTACCCGTCCCAACCTAACATATCTCTAAATGTATTATAAATCCAGTAGTATTTTCAAATTGATTGTATCAAGTAGATTTTCAAACTTTATATTATATATATTTCCATGTTTTAAATGACCTGTTAATTATGTCAGTCGTATATTTGAGTGTGCTCACGTTAACTTATGACTATTGGCTGGATGGTACTTGCACTGTACTTGCACTCTTTTATAATCAATGTTAGTAAAAATCTTTCATTGTAAGTAAGACGTCAATTTGTATCAAAATACTGTATTTTATGTATAACTAGCTCACTCATATCCGGAGAGAGTCATTAGAGAAATAAAGTAACTGCTACCGACATTTTATTTCAAGACATAGAACATGACGGGTTTGTCTGGTCATTTCTCACCTGGGGTTTGAGCATTCTCGAGTCCTGCCTGTAACACCGCCACCACACGGATACGAACAGTCACTCCACGATGTCCACTCCGTCCAACCTCCGTTTATCTGGTTCATAAAAGTGCATTGTCCTGCTTGACACCACTGTAGAGTTAATTATGATTAATTGGTTTATTGTAATCACATGTACAAAAGGAAACAACTCTTCTGTTGTTATGATAATATAAAGAAGTAGACCTATTTAGGTCAACAAATCTTGTACAAGTCATACAAACCAAAATCTCAAAAATCTAGGATCAGTTTTTAGCTAAAAATATATATATATTTGTTTACCAAAGAAGTAGCCACTTTTCGAGCTTTAATTATTGATAGATCTGATATCCTAACGGAAGCTGTTTAGCCGGTCATGTGGTCACGGTTCTTTCAACCCCAAAAAAACTGAGCGGGGAGAGCGACGGTCTCCTTGGCCCTAGAATTAGGCCTTGGTTAATAGTACATAAAACGAAGAAAAAATCAAATATCGCTCTGCTCATGCTCTTCTTCAACGCAGCATTTGTTAGCCCTTATAACGTTCATGCAATGATTGTCATATTACCCTTCGCCATTAACTGTCATCGCAACTTTTCACGTCAAAAAGACGGAGCGCCCGCTATCGTTCGTCTTGGCTTTTGATAATTTATGAGTGCGGATTAAAGATAAATGTGTTGAACTACTAAACCTTAACATTATAATTGAATACTTGAGTTATTAGCTTTCGATTGAAAACTTTTTTTTTTCGTAAATTAACAGACGCATTAATAAAAATCATTCATACATTCCTTGCCCAAGACCCTTTAAGTTGGCCGGCAGTAAATTTGTAGTAAAATTATGTAGGGCCTAAATCAAATGAAAACTTAATTGGTTTGATTCAATCTATCTCGAATTTTGATAACGTATCTGATTCCGTATGGACAACTCAATGTTTTAGTCGACAGTTTGAGGGGTTCTTTTTTTAGAATGTAATGTATCAAGTAGCATAATCTTTAATTCGGATAGACACATTTCAATATGTAGCTTTGATTTCAACTTACCGCTTCATCAGCGCATGCCGTACCATCTAGAGCCGGGGAGTTGGCGTGGTCATGCGCACAGAGTGTTGCGTTGTCTGGATCGGAGCACATAAGTGTAAAGCAGGGATCAATCTATGTACGCAAGACTCAAGTAATTTATACATCATATTATTAGGTCTTATACATGATTATGTTATTTATTAGTTTAGTGTTTTGACATTAAATATAAACATAAATTTGCTCATACTGTACGTATTTTTAGTATAATTAATGAGTACACCTACCCCATATGCAGGAATAGCCCAGGGACACGCCCCAAATCTCTCGTCGTGTATAAACCGACATTGATCTTCGAATGTAAACAATGAGCCGGGATTCGCAACCGGTTCAAAAAAATCCCCTCTAAATGGATTGTCTAGTAAACATGGAAACGTGCTGGAAAAGAATATGCAAAACAACTCATGTTATAATGATGCATGTGTATAATTATCCATTAAATTTCATACATCTCAACCAGCAACTACATGCAAAAACAGGACGAATACTTAGTTAAAAAGTCTTAATTACATTTCTAAGTCTCCTCGCATATCAGTGGACTCAAGGAGAACATGAGTTTAATAGTCATGAACAAAAATAAATCCTGACCTTTCGTGGAGGATTTGAACTGAAGAATCTGATAGTAGAGGGTGAGCACTAAATTCACAAAAAAGCTACAGTCTCATTATCGTCACCATTACCATCATCATCATCATTATCATAATCATCATCATTATCATAACCATCGTCATCATCATAATGTTTAGTAATAACAATGAAGTAAAATAGTATTATGTATTAACATGTTTGTACTAACCTCATTTTTTTTTCAAGGAAATCGTTAGTACAATTCGACCAAAAATGTAACTCATAGTTTGAAATTACTAATGGTGCCATGATACTGCCTGATTCAGCCGCTTCTGAGCAGTTATTTTTTGACGTGTCATGGCCTACGCCTAACCTGCAAGAAACAATTACTACTATAAAATAGCTTGAATAAAAAAGTCATGTTACAACTTTTCAAATGACAATCGATTGTGTTTGAAAGTTGCACTTTCTGGCGTTCCATACAAAAACAAGTTTTCATTAAGCAGGCAAAAAACGTAGGACTACGCGTAAAGGTACGCTCATACAAAAGATTGTCCGCAAACGCAAGCTAGCAACGCCATTCGCCTAGTAAGCTCGGTTCACACTAGAGCAATTTAGGCGTGTTCGCCAACACAAGTAAAGGGCTGTTCACAACGGTCACCACGATATCTTTCAGTGAAATCAATTAGGCGCGCAACCGCAAACACTGTGCCAAGGCTCTAAAGCCGAAAACTAGCAGCTTACACAAGGGGTAGAATGAGATAACAGGAATCGAACCAATAACAAGGTTTGCGTCAAGCCTCTTTTTGTTGCTATTGATGCCTGCTAGTGTGATCTTTACCATTTTGCTCCAGTTTAAACCAAGTCATACAAGGTGGATTGATGATGTAGGCCCCATTGAAGCCTTGATGACTCAACTACACATTTTGACAAGAATGGAATCACCATTCTAGGCTTATTGTAGGCTATTGAGTAGAAAAGAATTTAGATTGTTTTTATTATTATTATTATTATTTTATTTTATTTTATTTTATTTTATTTTATTTTATTTTATTTTATTTTATTTTATTTTATTTATTTATTTTTTAATTTCAATTTTTATTATTTTTATTTTTATTTATTTATTTATTTATTTATTTTTTGCTGCATCATGGGATTTGACCTACAACCTTAATATTATTTATTTACTGTAGGGACCTAGATTAAAAGGCTCTATTTGCAATGAAGCTGATATGAAGACATAATCAACAAGTAGTTACCGATTGTTCATTAACACGTGTTAAAATGCCAAGTTTTTGTCCTAAATTCGCAGAACAAATATCTTAAGTTGATGTCATTAGGGCTTTAGTAACACAGAAACTAGTGTAAGGTTAATTCGAAATAGAGTATCAAATAATTATGTTTGAATGATAAGACATACATAAATAATATGCGACGCACAATCATTGCTAAGCAGTCTATTAGTCTTTAATTCCTAAAATGCCAGGGTAAACGCCTACTAAGGATCAACTTGTATCAAGAAACATGTTTATTTGGCGAATGATTATTTTTATAAAATGATTGTATATTAACTATTAATTTATTTTGCTGAACTGTGTTCAATTACTACTTCCACATTTACTGAGTTACAAACAGAAAACATATAGTGTTTTTCCGTTATCAACTTTAAATAAGACACAGATCAAACAAATTATTTTTTAATGATTTATAGATGCTTAAACATTTTTTTATATGATCACCAGTCAAGTTAAGGGTCTATGTAAAAGAATATAAAACTGTACTTTATATTGTATACATTCGTAAGGCAAGTAATAATTATTACTCTTGATGTTTTCAAATTAAAGTTAATACCTTATTTATATTTGTCTCAGCTTAAATATGACTAATACAAACTAGGCATGTTTTAGCTGAACACAAACGGTATACTGTAGACCCTACGTTTATCTTTATGCCATTCAAGATTTCTGCAATTAAAGGAATCGTTAAAAAGAATGGAAACTAGGATTAATTTGCATTTGTATTGAACTCATCACATACTAAAATAGGTTCAGACCTACGCCCAGACACGCATCATTTTTAAGATCTGCGGAAAAACCATCGATGGCCCGGGGATAAAGAATTGGCCTAATTGTGAGTCTAAGTATAATTGGATGATTGTTGATAAAAACAACAAATTCAAAACAGTTCCATCCTATTCCCGTGTGCTTAGTATATTTTGGCAAAGAAATGCAAACACTAGTCTCATATTAAAAGGAGACGTCATACCACTTAATAATAATTCAATATAAAACTTACAGATGAGAGAGTTCGTGGGCTACAATGTATGCTGCCGGGAGACCTTGGTCACGAACAACTACACAATTCTGCTTCCTTTTGCACATTCCACTCACTAGTGCGATACCTGAATAAAATATAAGCAATGTGTGTGCCACCAATACGACCTGATTAATGTTAATGTAATAGTGCGATATCTAACTTACAATTGAATTCGAATATTTATTACGTTTTTTCTTTTATAGAAAGTAACCCAAGATTCAGGAGACCAACCAAGTCTTCAGTATGATTCTTATAGCGGCAATTTAGCCGACAGAAAACAATTCCCTTGTCATTTTCGAAGAGTGTCTTTAATGTAGGCTACATGGGCCAAGTCTCATGCATCCAAACGATGATGTGTTAACTTGCATTCAGAGGTGCAGCATACACAAAAAGTGAACATCGACAGAATTGAACCAGGAGCCAATTGGCGCACTTACGTGGCTACCACCAATTTAGCCGACTTAACTTAAGCTGCTGTATAAAAATCAGATTAAGGTATTTGTGTTATTACTTGTCAATTATTTAATAATGAATTTTATACACGAAGTTCAACGACTAACTTCTTACCAGCTTTGTCCATATCTCTTCTTGTAAGAAATACTAAGGCGTCGTAATGATCCGGATCAGAGTCGTCATCCACGTGTTGTGTGGAGAAATGTTCGCAGATATTTCGACGGCTAACATTTGGATCTTCGTCATCAATCAGTTTATCGGACTATTTTTCATTTAAACGATAAAAAGTAAATAAATAAAAAGCTATTAAGAGATGGAGGCTGTGATATAAAACCGTCAATCTTAATGTTAAGTTTTGAAGTGTATGTGGTTTGTGTCGTCAATATACGTCAGTCGTGTAAAGTAGATACGGAAAGAATTTCCAAAACAAACTTGCTTATTAATTTACATTTGATCAGCGACGACGCCAGGAAATATGAAAATTTAGGGGTTTCAAAGGCTTATCAATCAGTTTATTGGACTATTTTTCCAAATAAATAAATAAAAGACTATTAAGAGATGAAGGCTGTGATAAACTACCGTCCCCGCGGGATGGGGGGGGGGGGCTGTAGCCCTGCCTAGTGAGTGAAACATTTCTTTACAAAGGTAACTTGGGTAACTGACAAGATTTTATTAAATGTATATTAGACCTGACTTTGAATGTTGTAATTGGCATGGACCTAAACATATCAAGGCCTACAATACTATTTGGTAGACTTAAACGGTTAGATATTGTTCGAACAGCCTACTCAACACATCTTCATCTGTCTCATGAGGAAGGTTTCTTGATTTTCCGTTACTACCGGTATTGTCTGCTCACCTGTTTCTTATTGAGGAACATCATTCTAGAAACTACCACATGGACGTCCGCTTTCAGAGAGTCATGTTGAAACGCTTGATGGACCTGCACAGAAAATGAAACGCGTTTCAAAGAATTATCAAATGGAGGATATCATTTGAAGTTGGTTGGATGTTGTAAGAAATTAAAATAAAAGATGCACCAACATTTAAATCTTAACTGACCAAGTAGAGTCAATCACAATGACTATAAGCTCAACATGTTTCAATTTTTAATAAAGATAAAAGGATGGACATGGCCTCACCAGCAAGTATGATGTAGGCCTATGCGTGTGGAAATTATGTAAAATTAAGTAAAAACAAATTTTAGTCAAGTTAAAATAAGCAATAGGAAACTTACAATATCCATCATTGTTAAGTAATACTGCTCTGCGCCCTCTTCGCCATGCATATCAATTACTGTGTTGTCGCCTACTACATATGTTTCTATAGAGTATTGTTGGTTATACGAAATATCTCTCTTTTTTCTTTTATTTAAAAACGCCTCTACTGGGCCTACCATATCGTCTTGGAGATTAAAGCCTAAAAAAAATAAAACAAGCACAGCATTAATTTTATTAATTTTGTGTACGCAATAATCATAGCCACATTACAAAAGTAATCAAATATCGTCTGCGGAAATGAAGAATACATTCAATGCTTCAAAATACTGGCAGATGCTCTTTTAGCAACCATCATTAATTTACAAAATTCACATCAACATATTGTAAATTTTAAGAAAAAATGTCATTAGATTTAAAGCTATGGTCTGCCAGATCAATAAGTTCTTTCGAAATATTGGATCCACAGCAGGCAATATCGTATATAAAATATTGAGATTAGAGTTTGTCTGAAAGATGCGCTTCGGTCATGTAACTAGGTCTCTCTAATAACCATCGTGTTAAAGCACGTCAAGTGAATGTTGTATATAATAATAAGCATATCCCTAAAGATATACCGTCTGTGATGAGCTGACAACTTGAACAAATAAAATTCGATATTTGAAATGCTTATGGTACTTTATATATTTAGGTAAGTCACTAGATTTCAGTGGATCTCTCCCCCGAAGTGTCAATCAAACTTAACAACTGACCAATCAGAACGGACCAGGAATACGTAAGCGTTCTAAAAACACACGTGCTGTCACACAAACGCACGTATTTACGTACACCAAGGCTCAGTGCTTTATAGGACGTTAGCAACAAAATCCAAGGGGCGGGGTTTAGCGGAAAGATCCATTGAACATTGCAATTAGAAAACAATATTCAATAATTAAAAGACGCATTAGTAGTATTGTTCCTTAATTCTTTTAGACTTTTAAACTGGCTGGTAGTAAATTTATAGATTTCTGTAATAAAAAAAAATGTAGACATTTCGATAAATTGTGATGTGTGACGATTAAGTTATGATTTCAAAAACTTCCTATTTATAAGTGTTGTGCATTTCTCTAATGTTTAAGTACGTATTGTTATAAGAGTAAAGTTACTTTCAGAATTGGATGTTTATTTCGTTAAGAGTTATCGGTAACTTCGCGTTGCTTTCGTCAGACATACTCTCTTACACTATGTCAACTAACTTTCAAATAACTTATTTGATTTTTTTCAAAAATAAGTAAATCAATGTTTGAATTGAATGCTCGATTTCTATACTGTACATGATAATCTATAATTTTGCGAGGAAACTGGTCTACGCTGTACTTTTCATAAAGGCCAGTACTTGAGACGACCGGACATTATGACATTCGTATTAAATGCTTTAAGAACATCATTACCATTTATGTGAATAATACGGATTTTTTTTTATATGTAGAAATACGGTGGTCGTGTCAATTTAGGAAAAAAATGGGACTCCAGCTGCGGTTTAAAATCAAAATAAAATCACTTAACCCTGAACTCATATTTTAAGATATTAATTGATGTGAGAAACGATGTCAATTGATTGTCATATTCGGAAATGAGAGTCATAGTGTGTATTTGTGCCCCTCTCTTCGCTTAGGTAATACGGTGGTCTCATGTAATACACATAGATGGCTTACAACCTAAAATTGTATTTTACTTGGAGAAGAAAACATTATCCACATCGGATGCCCATGCAATACCTGAATTATGTAGCTCATGCAGTAAAACGTATCATGATGTAAAACTTAAACGCTAATATAATTGGAGTACAGTACCTTGTTCCAACCCCGATGAAGAAAATTAGGTTTTAGTTATCATTAGCACTATATTTATCATGTACCGTACCGTATATGCCTATCGTTAATCGAAATGTTTCTATCTTGCTTGTGTAAAATTATCACAAAACAAAATTGGTGGCGCCAAAATATGCCCAACGGCAGGGGACTGGCGATGTCCCACAACCTCTGAAGGGGGTAAACTCTGGTGTGTACTGTACTAGGCCTATTATTATAATAACTGTATAATTTCACTAAAGCTTAGTTCACGCTATTAAATTGTATGTGACAAATTTGTGTGATGTGTCCATACTATATATATATACTGTCTCTTATACACATCTAGATGTGTATAAGAGACAGGTATATTTTGGCAAAGAAATATTACTTTACACGTTGTAAAACACTGATTTTTTTCCAATAAATCAAAGAGATTGATTAAGGATATTCCTTAGGAAGGATCATTTTTAGTGTTGTTTCTTAAATTGGCTCTTGTGTGTGCTGACGTCACAATCGCAAAATCGCGCATAACAGACAAGGAGCGCTTGTGTAGAGAGGTTACGCTCTGCATCATAGCCAATCAATGATGGATGAGCTTAGGATGTTTGAACATGCAAAGAATAATACATGAGGGCTCAATTTTAATTATAACATAATTTCGTTGGTACAATAAGCTACTTTAATATTTATCAAAAAGAAAGATTCTTGTTTCTGGGGTGATAAATTAACCACATTATATTTCTAATGAGTAAACGCAATGAATACTTCTAAATGTTATGAATTACTTTCCTGTTTTTCAGTATACATTATGTTTAAGACAGATAGGCATAATATGCAATTCGTATAGGGCCTATCAATAATATGAGTATTTCTGAAGAATATTGTTATTAAATAACTAATTTTAAACTGTGATTAACTTTACCATGTATCACCATCGACATAACGAACATCATTAATGTTTACATTTTATGAATGCGTTGTTTCATAAAATTGTGTAGAGAATGGAGCGACATGTTACGACACAATCTTAACCATAACCATCATCTCAGTCGATTTACTTTAAAGTGATTTTAAAAATTCATTTCCTAATCATAAACACTTCAAACGTGCATGCCTCTGTTATGTCTTGCAACAGTAGCGAAACACGATGGGAAAATGCATAGGTTATGTAGTAACAGAATTGTTGTTAGAAGGAAGGAAACAAGGGGCCGACTGACGTGATTTCCAAAGGGAGGGTAAATTAAAATTCGAAATCTGTGTCTGAGGAAATAGGTCTCCAATTAGTATATGACGTAATATATTTTTGCAATCGAAATTTAGCCACACGTGACCGACTATAAGAGAAATTCAACAGTATTACGCGTTTACTTACAGGGGATCCGTAATCATTCCTTTATGTATTATTTTATAGAATATTGGGGTGGGGGGTTTAGGTTCTATGACAAATTTAAAATAAAGACCCTGAGTTTTTTTCCCCTGTACATGCCTACCCAAGAAATTATTATAGAGCTCCCCAGCGCCAACTTACGGCCTATGAAACTACGCGTAGTCGCGTTAGTTCTTACACGTGTCCATTGAACGTTAAGCTCCGTTTACACTAGCAGTAGTAGTAGTAATAGATTAATTTATACTTGTTGAAGCAAACGCAAGCAACGCTGCGCCTAGTTGGCGTTGCTTGCGTTGTGTCTAAATAATCTAGTGTGAACCAAACCTTAGATTGCACTGAATATGCACAATTGTCGAATAAGCAGACGGATCTACCCCTTTAAAGATGTTAAGTTACTTAATCCTATCAAATTAAACAATGCGGTCGCCTTCCTATTTGGAAGGTATACGTAATTTTCTAATAATATTATAAGCCTTTAACTAGGGTAACTATGCCCCAGCGACGTTTCATAGTAAAGTTGACATTTTTAAAGGGGCGCTCGCATTTTTGTTGCTGTAATTTTGAAATTAGACGACAACGCAACCGTATCAAATATTCTGGAGCCAACTTTTGTGCAAGAGAAATGTATTCTGTCCTGGTTCAGCATTTGTCTCGATAGACATGAATTCGGAAAAGATTAAAATCTAACCAGAAATGTGCTAGGCCTATCCCTTTAACTCTTGATTCAGACTAGCACGTTTTAAACGCTGACGCACAAGTTTTGACGCATTGACATTAGCTGCGCATCTAATCCACTGTTTATTTTCATCCTCTTACAAAAGTTTACGTCACATGGTTTTGACAATATGTATTAGTAGTGGTCAATTTTGACAAAGACCGTCGGATATGTTTTCTACAAGTAATATTATTGCTTTTACATTCAACATAATTATGAGACCTATTATAATCTATTTCATGAAACTATTAACTTAGAAAATACTTCATGCCTAAATACGCGTTAATGGTTCTACCAGAAGGAGTACCGTAGTCTACAAAAATGTTTTGCACACCCAAACTTTAACGTTATTAAAACGTCAAATTGTTAGTTGGGTGAATAATGTATGTTACATAGCCTATTAACAGTACTCACCTAAAGTGATACCATCCTTATTGGAATGAGCTGTCGATTTTATATCTGCTTTCTTATAGAACACATGGTACTGCTCCTCTTCGTGACCATCGACATCTAAAGGCTCAATGAGATGATGTTGATCATCCATATAAATCCATCCCATCTGATGGGGGAAAATGAATCAAAGGATAAAAATAAAGTATTTAACTCTTCCTTTTGCCAAATGAAAAAAAGACTGAAGCCCAAAATATTTAGAACAAAACCTTTGTTTCAATATATTGTTGTTTTCATTTGGCAGAAGAAAACGTATTGAAGAAGATTGTAATTAATATTTATCAAATTATACGACTTACTGCAGCCGATAATTAGTATAGGTATATACACAAACAGACACCCCAAGATTCCTCACCACACAGTGCACTACTTGTCCAAACCCTTCCACCACTCTGTAGAAACAATGAGTTTGAAGGATTGTTGCTTGAATACAATATTGGCTCTTCTTTAATTGGCGAGTGAATCTCTGCAGACAAGAAATTTGTTCTGAAGACCAAAATAACTGTATACCATGCACACCGGCGAAATCTAACAAAATAAACTTACCATGCCATTACATGTGCTTATAGAAACCCTGGACCTATCGTCTCCAGGAATATGTCCGTTGAAGTGGCATCTTCGTTTTGCAAGCCTAGAAAATGATGTTCCATCATCTCTGAAGAATTTAACTTTCATACCGGGTACCACCAAGCGATCGTTACCGGTAACATTTAAAACTATCTCATTTTCATGCCTTGTAGAATTTAGATTGAAATGAAACTGAAGAGGTTCAATGTCCCGTGGTTTGCGCTTCCGTAACTTACGAGTTATTCTTTCAAATTCATTTTTTCCTCGCTTGTATTCAGCGTCTAATAATTTTGAGATATACTTTCCTTCCGATGTTGATCGGTACGGTTTGATTAATAGATAGTCTCGAAGTTGCGAGTCAAGGACCTCTGTGGGAAAAATCAAGTTGCATTTAATAATTATTTAATTATTATTTATAATATATGCAAGAATGGCCATCTAATAAATTGTACAGTGGGATAAGGAATAAACCTTGGACCTACAGGTTTACACCCACAGAAAAAAAAATAATAATAACATACTTTATATGCACTTTATTTTTAATGCGAGGTGTTGACACCCATAAAAAGTAGACGTGATTTAGCGTACAATGAGTGGTCAAATGACTTTGAAATTGAAGAGAAATTTGAGAATGTGTGACAATACATCTTTGACATTAAAACTCCAAGTTGGTACGGTGAACTACCAATAAATCGTAACAGACTCCTATAATAGATCTTATTTCAATATAATTCATTAATATGAGTAAAGCTAAGCCAGTGGCGTATCTATACGTCTTGAAATGGGGGGGGGGCTGATGGGGAGGCGCGAAGTGAAGTGGGGGCTCGGTGATCAGTTGAGAAGCGCTAATTCGCAAAATAATGTGATTTTAGGTGATTTAGGTGAACTACTTGACCGTAATTTTTTGGGGGACGACTGGGGGGCGTGTGCCCCCGCGATCCCCACCCCCTGTAGATACGCCACTGCCTAAGGCCAAGGTAGTTTTCAACATTTAATTCTCCAACTGATATTTTCTGATATACTTCAGTAGACTAAGATATTGAAGTACTTTTTATGACTAAAAGCTGATCAACTATGTTTGAAAATAAGGGTCGTCACGCAGGAAATGTAATGTGAAATGTCACGTAACAACCTGATATAAAGCGTGTAAAATAATTTTATGACTTTCCATTTTAAAAAGCTAAAGCAAACATTCCAGTTTTTGTTTCTTTGTTTCTGTATATTGTCTCTATATTTTGTAACTTTTCAAACGATTCAGGATTCATTCAAATGCACTCATCGTATTAATGTTCACTCAATCATGAGGACATAGTCCCATGGCACCAAACGTGCTTTGGTCGCTCATTGTTATTAAAAAAAAAACAAAAAAACTCGAGAGTTCGAGAGTAATGACCTTAGTCCTGGATGTAGTTTTGAGTTTTACAGACACTGATTTGGATGAGTATCAACACATAACTATAAAAACAAAACTACTACACAATAATAAAACTAGATTTTCCAACTGTTGGAATCCTTCAAAATGTTCACTGTTATCTGAACTTGGCAATGCGCAAGAGTGGTCATGGTGGCTAGAGATTACACTCCGCAAATGTTGCGCATATGTACCTCTGTGGATTTTAAAGTCCATACTCCAAGGGACACTTAAAGTTGTGTTTATGACAAATGAATAATTCTATAACGTTTAAGTTTAAATTTATTTTATTTGTCTTAGATTGCTACTAAATAAACCGGATGTGATGGAGAGGATAATATTTAAAAAAAAAAAAGAAATACAATGAACATGAGCAAGAAGGACAGTCAATATAGGCCTAGAAAAAAAACTTGCCTGAAACGTAAAATGGAGGTTTGCTCTTATTGTGTCTTGAGGCTTTTAACACCTAACATTTCTGTAACCTTTTTTTAAATATGTATTTACAGTACTGTATTTGTGTATGTTTTGTTTCGTGTAAATAATGGATGAAACAAAGAAAAATCATATCATGGTCTATTTTATTTTCTTTATTCGATATAACAACATAAACATAAAAATAAATTTTAAAACAACAATACAAAAAAATCAAATAATTATAGATAAATTGAATTGACCTAATTGTCGAAGTATTATGACTAAACATTAAACAATGAAGTTTCTTTATACGTGTCACTATTTTAGTGTGCCCGCAAGAATTCTTCAATGATGTAAGTAAAACATTCTTATCTGTACAATCCATATCGTTGATGTAGCGCAGAGCGCAGCCCCGTTTACAGGGCTGATGATAATTTAAGTTTTTAAAACTCGACTATGACCTGAATTTGGACCAAAATGAAAAATATATAATAGTCATGAGTTACAGATAATCTCACAAGGGTTATTTGGACAGGTTATTTAGGTTATTATTTTGCAGCAATACTCTTTGCCTCTTTGCAAGAAGTATTTTGAACAGACCCAGTCTTTATTATTTTTCAAAGTTTCACTTTCGATCCTCAATTTATATAGGACAACGATATGTCTATTTTCATTATAAATACCATGCATTGTTTTTTCATCTTGTGTATGTTATTTTATACCACTTAATAATTAAGCAAGCTTCCTAACCACTGAATATAGTAATCATTTGCACATTCGCACTCTCGCTACCTCGCTAAATACGGTAGCTATTTTAGTTTTAAATTACATACAATCTGATTACTTATAATATATTATAATATAACAGTGCAAATGATTATTCGGTTACAGTTCATTCATGATTTATGTTAAGCTACAAATTCCATCATATATAATATACGGAAACGATTTGCAAGTCACCGATCATTAAAATGATCACATTAAAATGATTTGAGAGAATCACACTAAATTCCTCATAAATAGTCTATCCATTTTCTAGCATTCAATAAAATTGTTTTAAATAATTTCGTTCATCTGATCCTAACTCGCCAATTCATAATTCGTAATTCTGTCAAATCATTTTCAATGACTTCGTGGCAGTTTATGCTTTCCACGACAATGTGACGATTGCAGCTCTGATCTTTACTTAGTAAAAACTATTAGGATACAAGGACACGGGGGAGAAAGCAGACGACAAAAATTCCATTTTTTCTTTCCCTATGGGTGTGCTCTTCAGAGATGATATCCGCTGTCAACGCAATGTCCTGACGATACTTGGACGAGGCTTGTCCAGTAGAAATTTTAAACAAGATCAAAGCACGTGTTTATTGGTATCTCCGCATATTCAACTCGATATTGCCATAAAGGATGAGCACTTAATTTCCTGAGGTTAACTCCGTGATGGTAATGTCATTTAACTCAGCTCTGATAATTATAGACAAACATATTTACTTGTGGATGCAGCAGTGATAATTGTTTCTGCTTCCCAGTGACCAGGGCTATTAAAAAGTGGTTTAATATTTGGAAAACGCTAGGCTATGTAATACGCTATGACATAACTAATAATACTGATAATCATTACAAATTATTAAGAATATTACAATTATAGTCCTCATCATCAGTATTACGATAATTATTATTTAAGATAATGATAATAATGGTTATTCTAATGATAATTTGTGAGTGTTTTTGTTTTTGTCATTTCTGTGATTTTTTTTTGTTGCACAGTGTGAGGTAGGCATGACCTTACAGATGGAAGTGTTTCTTAATACATTTATTAATTATCTGTTAAAATGTGTTTACGATGCTTGGAAGCAAACCAAATTTAAATTATATTGGCCTATATATAAATATAAGACACATAATTTACAAGATGTATTTGCCTAAAAATAATTAATATACTGTATATACAGAGAGAAAAAGGTGGTCTATGCTTATTTATTTTTTTTTTTGTATTGAATAATAGGGCATAGTAGTGTTAATTGAAATTTGTTTGAATAATTCAAACGTTCTAGTTTTTATTAAAGAATAATTAATTGAACTACTTTATGTTAATAGGGAAATTTTGCAACCCTACGAAAAGGATAACGAATAAGAATACGTCATTATTATTATCGTCATTGCCTAAAAAAATATCATAACAATGCTGTACGAGCTGAGTATGATCCTTGATTCAGGCAAAAGGTATGAAGCGCCGACGTTGTCACAGATATGCTACTGTAGGGGAAGGGTGTCTGAACATTTGATGACGTAACCGTATTTGTTATCGTTTTTTTAAGCTAGCGAAAACCAGGGACGTAGCCAGGATTTTGAAAGGGGGAGGCCGTTGTGCGAGGCACGTAGGACCTCGGCGGGGTCTGGGGGGGACCCCTGTGAAGTAGCGCACTCTGAACGTTTTATGGACTGTTTTGAGAGATGAAAATTGCATTAGACGCATCATAAATAATATTAGTATGCCCAACAATAATTATAATAAATCAACAGTAGGGTATCCAGGAATTTGAAAAAGAGGTGACTCAGGGAGGGAGACTTTCACGGACTGATGAACCACCCACCTCAGCCCCACCATGGTTGGGGCTGAGGTAAGAAAATTTATGATTAGGGCACCCTCTAGATGGCCGGAAATTACACTCTTAGACTTAAATTTGAATATATTCTTAACTAATTCTTAACCAAAATAGTCATAATCACGAAAAAGAGGCATGAAAAACCAGATCACATCCTAAAAACAAATGTATGCCCGCTCTCCTCAGCAGTAAAAAGACATACTCTGAGTCAGGTGCCGACTCGATGCAGTTTAAAGTCATACCCAGGTGAAAGCAGATCTGTTTTTAAAGGTAGAGGGGAGGACATTTTGTGAGTCGACACCCACCTCAGACTCACCATGGTTGGAGTTGAGGTGCGAAAATGTGAGGAAATAGTATGGTACGTGGCCAGAAACGACAACAAATTTCTCATGTACTTTTATCAGGCATCTACATAATATCCAGGACAACTTGGCCTAACTATAATTTAATAAGCTTTAAATATACTGTAATATTATGATCAACAAATCACAACTTTATTTTTAGTTTAGTAGCCTTTAGCACAATTTTCTTCACATTTTAATATTATTAATATTATTATCAACTATCACTATCATCATCATCATCCTCATCATCATCATCATTATCATCATCGCCGTTATTATTATTATTATTATTATTATTATTATTATTATTATTATTATTATTATTACTACTACTACTACTACTATAGTATTATCCGGGAACAGTTAACTGTTCTCTGGTATTATTAAACAAACATTAAAGAAGCTTGCAAAAGGAAAAAAGAAACCAAACTGAACCATACAGTATCACATTTCTGTATATTAAATAACCTGGCCTGGAATTTATAGATTTTTCTTAAAATCACGCTTTAGGCATGTGTTATAATTATAGCAGGCCTCGTCCTATATGTATAACGTGTACTGATGCATATTTACGTATTTTATAAGTATTCATTTTGAATGATCCCAGGAAAAATTTGTATTGGCTCAAAAACAAGCACATTTTAACACAGTGTACAAATTGAGGGTGGGGGGGAGCCGCTGCTCCCATGGCTAATCAACCCCCCCCCCCCGCGCCCCGACTACGTCACTGGCGAAAACTACCTTTCAAAACGGTCAATTGCCTCATGTGAACATAACGTATTGGGCATTTTGCCATGTGCGTACATACATTCGAAATTCAATTTCTTAAGCCTAAAATCACAGAGCAATCATCAAAAGAACGGCAACCACTCGCAGCAGAGGGAGTAATAACACGTTAATGAATAGTCCCTGTAGAATAAACTTTCTATTATTTTTTACAACGTAAGGAAGTTAGAGAAATATGTATAATGGTTCCGAATATAATCCATCAACAGTTAGTGAGACGTCATAGAATTGGAAAATGGATCCCACTAGCCGGGCGTTACTATTCTGTGAGCGCAACAGATACTGGGAAACAGTTGTTTAATATCCTGAAGTACTATTCACATGAAAACAGGCAGCTTCAAACACTTACGTTACAGAAAAACAACTTGATCAACCTGTTAAAAAATGTGTTGGTTCAATACAGACAGACAGGCAGTATTGTATATCAGTAATTAAGATCTGCCTGCTGTCAAGAATAGATCTACATGTGATTATCCCCATATATG
>NW_022753410.1:478033-478468 GCF_011630105.1 Anneissia japonica
TTGTGAGTCGACACCCACCTCAGACTCACCATGGTTGGAGTTGAGGTGCGAACATGTGAGGAAATAGTATGGTATGTGGCCAGAAACGACAAAAAATTTCTCATGTACTTTTATCAGGTATCTACATAATATCCAGGAAAACTTGGCATAACTATAATTTAATAAGCTTTAAATATACTGTAATATTAAGATCAACAAATCACTTTATTTTTCGCCTTTAGCACAATTTTCTTCACATTTTAATATTATTAATATTATTATCAATTATCACTATCATCATCATCATCATCATCATCATCATCATAACGTGTACTGATGCATATTTACGTATTTTATAAGTATTCATTTTGAATGATCCCAGGAAAAAATTTGTATTGGCTCAAAAACAAGCACATTTTAACACAGTGTACAAATTGAGGGTGGGGGAAGCCGCTG
>NW_022753410.1:478498-488991 GCF_011630105.1 Anneissia japonica
CCACCCCCCTCCCCCCCCCCCCAGCGCCCCGACTACGTCACTGGCGAAAACTACCTTTCAAAACGGTCAATTGCCATGTGAACATAACGTATTGGGCATTTTGCCATGTGCGTACATACATTCGAAATTCGATTTCTTAAGCCTAAAATCACAGAGCAATCATCAAAAGAACGGCAACCACTCGCAGCAGAGGGAGTAATAACACGTTAATGAATAGTCCCTGTAGAATAAACTTTCTATTATTTTTTACAACGTAAGGAAGTTAGAGAAATATGTGTAATGGTTCCGAATATAATCCATCAACAGTTAGTGAGACGTCATAGAATTGGAAAATGGATCCCACTAGCCGGGCGTTACTATTCTGTGAGCGCAACAGATACTGGGAAACAGTTGTTTAATATCCTGAAGTACTATTCACATGAAAACAGGCAGCTTCAAACACTTACGTTACAGAAAAACAACTTGATCAACCTGTTAAAAAATGTGTTGGTTCAATACAGACAGACAGGCAGTATTGTATATCAGTAATTAAGATCTGCCTGCTGTCAAAAATAGGTCTACATGTGATTTTCCCCACATATGAGTGTGATATGACATTATCATGCCCCTATTTAAGTGACATAAAATTAAATTTTAAGTAACCGTTTGAATTTTTTGACAAAGACGCCTATAAATTATTCCTGATGTTAGAGCTGACACTTACCCTAACCTCATAATTCTCAACTAACAGAGTGATTAAATTACTAGTTTTAAATAAGACACGTTTGTTTTCATATATTAATACTTTCCGAAATAGGGCCTAAAATCTAAACGAAATGCACAGAAGTTAAAACACAATGCAACAATACCTAAGATAACAATAAATTATCACACAATTTAACAAATTATATAGTAAGATGATCCCAAAGGCTAAAATATTGATACGATTGCAGTCGGGTTCGTTCTTAATTAAAACTGATAATTATTACTTTGTATTAAATATATAAGCATCCAGAAATACTCAAGAAATACCTTTAAATATTTAAGTACAGTAAAGCTACTTATAGTTATTTCATTTGAACTCAATACACTTTTATTTAAAAAGAGAACACGTTTTATAAGAACACAGATGCTGAAATTGCTTAAAAATTAAGAACAAATTGAGGATGAGGTAAAATGTCATATAGGCCTAAGCTTTTTTATTTTCTTTTAACAGAAAAACCAACACATTATATTTGTACCTTATGAGCAGTAGGCGTGACTACGCAATACCCTATATAATACCGGTACATTACAGTAATACACTGCTGTAAAATAATAATTTTCTATATTTGAAGTGTGAAAAATGAAAACAATTTAATTAAGAACATTTTGAGCTGGAAATAAATAAAAGATAAGAACATCGAGAATATTTTTTAATCGGTTTTCAATGATTTATAGAACTAAAATATCTTAAATATATATGTATGCAAATACAAAAGAAATGATGCCGGTATACTATTTAACCAACTGTAACTTTTTGGAAGGAAAATAATTTTCCTTGTTAATTCGGCTAAAAGCTAATAACATATTTGAATACACAAATTAAAACGTTCGATTTTCTTTTTTACATTTTTAAGTTTTGTCATGATAATACAGTATTAGACTTTAGGTACGAAGCTAACCTGACGTACCGGAATTCATTGGTTCCAGTTCAGTAACCAGGGTATATCGGCTAGGCCCCCGGCCTGGGAGAAACGGATAGCTGCAGTACAGCTTCACCCACCCTTTGTGGTCATTTGGGGGCAGTAGGCATGTAGTTTATTTTTCAACATCATAACATATATCTTTAACAAATCACACAATACTAAGCCTACATATCATTCATCTTGTATTGCAAAATGATTCTTGATATTTTTTTCTTTTTGTAGTAGTGATCAAGTTCTGCATTAGGTCTAAGAAAATTCCTTAAATCATATTAAGATTCCTGGACTGGATATGGACTGTATCCCCATTTTTATGTCACAAGGGAGTGTCTACGCTTTATCACAGCGAGACATACTTGTTAAGATGTCTGTTGACAAATGTGCAAGTGATTGATAGTGTCACGTGACGGTTCTGTACATGTTGCGAAAACTGAAGCTACAGTATCTATAAGTAGGTACCGTATCAATTCATTGTAACGTTATAGTAGTGAGCTTCTAATCTGAATCACTGTTAGAAACCCCCTATTAAGAAACTAATTACGAACTCCGTGTTATTGGTTAAAAGTTTAAGCCTCATAACTTAAGCCTCGTTGTAGTTTAGCGTTAAAAAAAAAACGCGTTTTAGTGGATGGTTGTTGACGCGTTTACATGAATTAAAAGTCCTAATCTATAATGATTTAAGTGACCTTATTGGAAAAAGTGTCTATTTTATCAACTTATTTTTAAACGTTCAATATTTTAATCCACAATACTAAAACGGGATAAAGGTTGATCATTGCTAACATAATTGTGGCCACATGACTATAAATAGCTAGCTATTATAAAAATAGAGGCTTACTAAAGTATATGCCTAATAAACGTTGTCTGCTTATCCATTATATCCACCATGTTGAAAGCATCCGTTCTGGATAGTTAGAACACACAACACATAATAATTTCACAGTTACTTAGCGACGTTCTTACAGACCGTCATTGGCACCAAATGGCTACTGTAGCCTAGGCCTACATCTTATGATTTCAAGTCAAATACTAAACACATATTGCAGTTTCGTATCAACCCCATTCGCTGTTTTCACAATATTCTTCATTATAAACTCACTCCCTTGAATCCTAGCATTCTCACTTTCCATATAAACCCAAATATTTAATAACAGCGTCCAACGAGACACTAATTAACAATTACTTGACTACCAAAAATTACCCGTCCAAAATTGCTTTAAACTACCCCTTCAACTCAAACTGGGATCAACGCAAGTCGCCTCTCTCTATAATGTAAGACCCTAAATATATTTAACCGTAGAGTTACACTTCTGAAATTTGTTATTAGATTCCTAAAATGCAATTAGCATTGCCCGAGTAAATCCGACGTCTACAAATTTAACGGGGAAGAAAATACGTCTGATAAGTTCAGTCAACATCCTAAGGTGAGGTATAAAAAAGCAATACCTTCCTTTAGAAAATGCTTACCCATTGCGAATAACAAATTTCAACTTACCTTTTATGTGTTTATAACGTTTGCACTCAACCTGAAATAGAATAGAAATAGAAAATTAGAATCCAATGTGGTTTTGTGTAAACGAATAGAAGTTTTCTCAAATTTCCTTAACAAACAAAAATGGGTAATTTTTTTATCTGTAATTCTTACCTTACACGGTGCATATTACCTAGTACACGGATTATCAAAAATTTGAACAGCTATGGTAAATATATATGCAAGTTATATAGGCCTATAGCAAGAATAGAAATAATAATAAGCCTAAGTAATAAGTAAATAATAGAAGTAAATAAGTTAAAAAATACATAATGAATTAGGACATAATGTTACAATGGTTACGAGTTCACAGACGTTTTCAGATCCTAGAATTTCCAATATGTCTCTTGTTATTAATGTAGTATTTTATCCTTAGAGACAGTGAAATCAGCGACCATAATGAAGCGATTATTTTCTATAGTATTCATTTTAGAAAATCGAACTTAGATATGGAACCCACAACAGCCATCGAATAGCACAGTGATACTTCTGTCGCAGTGAACGTGGGTTGTCAAGTACCACTAGAGACTGCCTTAGCTAATATAAATCACTGACTGACAAATTGCCATTGCTTTTAATAATATATTTGCCTATTATGTGTGCATGATTGCCATATCTAATGTGAATACTGTACACTTCAGAATTGTGTTAAACCAAGATCTATAAACATTATGATTTATTTTAATTCGTAATTAGTAAAAAAAAATATTACAGTTAGTGTAAGTATTGTTGCCATGACCTTGAACATTGTATTTTGAGACAAAAATTGAAAAGAGCAGCACCTATAAAATTCTAGATACAATATTCAAAAATGAGATTTCAACTAAAATCTTAAATAATCTCACGTCTATATACCTCATATAAAACATAAAAATAACACTATGACATAGCACTATAATATTTTTTCAGTTTTTAATAATTATGATAAAATAAATGAAATAAATACGAAAGTCATCAAAATCTTTATTAAGGAAATGTAAATAAAAATACTATTGAACATTGATTAAAGAGGTAAAAATACCTGATGACAAAAACGCATTGGTTATCATACTTTGAGATGTCAGGTAGTCCATAATAACAGTTGAAAACTCATTTTGGCATTGTTAATAGGATCGTACAGAAAATCGGAATATTTTGAGTGAAAAACACGTGTTACAACTCCATAACGGAATCATCTGGGCTCCAGGTTGAGGGAGTGCAATAAACTTTTTCAGTTTAAACAACAATATTTTCCCTATGAGTCTCACTGTGTTTTGACCTATTACTTATTATTTTAAACAATCGGGCCATATTTAAATTTCTGAGTTTATTGATTACTGGTATTTTAAGGCGAATGTTTACTGTTACTACTGCTACTACTACTACTGCTGCTACTTGTACTACTACTACTACTACTGCTACTACTACTGCTACTGCTACTGTTACTACTACTACTACCACATCTGCTGCTAGTGACTTTTTGTGTTCCTCTTTGCCTTATTTGATGGTTTTCTTATTGTATGTAAATTTCTTGTTTTTCTTGTTGATGTTGCTTTCATTAGTTAATGATTTTCTTTGTTAATAATATCATGTAATAACATCATCACGAAAATTAGGATAATTATTGTTATTATAATAATTATTATTATTATGAATATCATAATCGTCATCGTCATGATAATAAAGATAAAAATAATACAATTATACTATATGCAATATTATATGATATGGTATTTTAGAGCAACGGTCATAGTAAAAAAGAATTACAGTTACATTTTGTTTTATATTAACAATAGTTCATTGCCTTTCATAGATTTTATTCTGACTAGACGGTTGCTATTAATACTGGAAGCAAAATTGGACATTGCACTTTCTGCTAGATTTCCAAGTAATCACAAACAACAAAACACATCGGTGCATTTAGTAGGTCTACACGTTAAACTTATAGATTAACGCATTTAGGCAGACATTTCGAATTATTTCAATTCGGAACCTACAAGTTAGCTACAACGTTACTGTCAACGTTCCTACGAGTGCAATTATAATATGAATCAAGCAAATAAGGTCGCTTGTTGAATTCCCTTAGTACACTAGAACCAACGCAAAACGAGGGAAAATAAAAAAAATTTAACATTAAGACCAACCACTATTCAGGGGACACCAAATTAAGGCAACATTTTTAGTTCCCTTAATAGGGGTTCTACTATTTTTTTCGCTTCAATAACTACCAGTACACGATACGTTTCACCTTATGGAGTTTTTAAAATGATCTTAGCATGAACTATGAATTAAACATTTATTCAATTTTCATGATTGAAAAGTGTGTTTTAATGACTAATTAGATTTCTTTTTCTTCTCATTGCACTATTAAAAATTGCGAATATGAACTGTAAAATAAAGTATACGTAACATAAAATAGGCCGAAGTTAAAAAAAAAATAATTGCAACCCTCGATGCATTGCGACACACGTCAACTTAATTAGCAGGGTTACTGATAGCCTATATACGATTTTGTGTATGTTTAATGTTATAACATTATGCTTATTATTGCTAGAGTGCCATATATTAACTCAATAGTCAAAGATGTTTTCCTTCACACAAGAGTCATGAATTCATAAGTGAAACACTAATTTTTGTCTCACTAATACTGACAGCAGTCCTCCTTAATGATAGCTTAGATTTACCTTAGAATAGCACAATTTGGGTTGCTTTAGATAAGCTTTAACTTAGTTTAGTGCATATCGTATGATAGTTGCTAATATATACATACACATAAATATATAAATTTGTGGCAAATTATATACCACCTTCGACTTTTATTATAGGCCTATATATATACACATGTGTATATATATATATATACACATACATGTATATGTATATACATATGTACATATATATATATACACACACATGTATATACACATGTACATATATATACATATACACATACATGTATATACACATGTACATATATATATACATATACACATACATGTATATACACATGTACATATATACATATACACACATATATATACACATGTATATACACATGTACATATATACATATATATACATTTACATACACATGTACATATATATACATATATATGTACATGTATATATATACATATAAACATGTATATACACATGTATATATATGTATATATATACATACAGACATGTATATACACGTACATATATATATATACATGTATATACATACACATTAAAAAATATATATACATATGTAGGCATATTACTTTTAACCTATAATATACTGATGTATTATTTTCATAATACTGTACGACAGAAACGGAAAGCCGTCTACCCATCGTATTCATTCAATCAATTCATAAAACATTAGGCATAGGCCTATGTATGCATTTTATTTTGCGCCTCATAGATGTTTTAACAGTTAATACGTCTTGTAGACTTAACCCGGTCATGATGAAGTGCAGAAAAAAACCCTTTGAAATCAAGACATGTTTATAAATACCGCACATGGAAATGACGCTAACGTTTTCACTTTCATTAAAAAAAAATTAAAAAAATAAAGAGGAATATGACGCTTTGTACTTCCTAACTTGGGTTAGATAGTTAGTGCGAAATTCTATACCCTATTTGAAAAAAATAAGCTATAGTATTTTGCGACTATGATTGCGAATGATTCAACCCTAAGAGAATTGATTAATATTACATTAATCAGGATATTACATAACATCACGTGTACCACATTACCTCATCCTGCATGCTCTAAAATCCAAGGATAGCGTAATCGATAACACCGCCCTCTAGAAAACCCCAAATTAATGCATTTTGAATAATTTTTATTCGATTTATATTCCATTTTTCCCTATCCATTTGTTATGATGAATTCAATTTTAACTAATATAAAATATAAATCATGAAAGGCGAAAATAATACATCAGTATATTATAGGTTAAAAGTAATATGCCTACTGGTAAAACAACTCCATTAGTACCATGAATATAAATTTTCATGTTAGCGTCATTTCCATGTGAATTGATTGAATGAATACAATGGGTAGACGGCTTTCCGTTTCTGTCGTACAGTATTATGAAATAACGTAAGTGTTCTGTATTAACTTTATTAATTTGCAAAATAAATCGAAACCTCAGCGGGTTATTTAGCAGGTTAGTGCTGACGCGTCTGTGGTTCTTCACGGGTGCTTCTGCGTCCTATGAGGTCTAGTTGGTAGACGCAGGCCGAATATTACCAATTTTATAGTCCAGAGTTTATATTCGGAGAAAATAAAATCGCTACCGCCGTCCTAGTGATTTTTAGTGGGAAAGAGAACTACACATTATGACATTGTTTCATTATTACTCTATTGTTAAAGTGAAAGTTTCATCTAATCAGCTAAATTCGCATACTTATGGCACATAAAAAGAGGGTATGCATGTCGCATGCATCCGCGACTTTGCTTAGGGGAATCCCAATTTTCCAATTAAACTGCTATAGGCCTAATCAGCATAGGGCCTATCTGGATCAAAGTATACGTTAAAGACCTAAGATCAGGTGAGGCTGTTGCTACTGAAAGGGGAGGTGGGATTGAGGTAGGTACCATCAAAGTAACGGACAGATGGCGGGCAGGTGTTGATGCATTGTGATATGTTTACTAATGCACGGATGTTGTCAGCCGACGGCCAATCTATGGCAAAGTACTGAATATACATGTCCATCTATCTCATTAGCAATTGCAACAAGAAATACAATATCATCATAGGCCTAGAAGTTGTTGGATGTATTGTACCGTGGGATTCGAACATGGACCTGCTGTTGTCTATGAATTATGCAGTCTGCCCCCATAACCAAATGAATCACTGGGGTCATGTTCAAATCCAATTGGAAATATCTCAATTCCAAATGTACAGGCTAAAATGGAGCCTAAGCCTGTGTGTGTGTAGATTTGGGTCCTATAGTTTTATTAACACCGAACCGGTCTTTTAATATAACCATATTACACCCGGTGTAAGTAGACTTCACGTTACTTCTAGACTAAGTGTGAACACGTACCTTGTTTGCAACGAACAGCATAAGACAGACAGAAAACGTGTAATACATCCATTTATTAACAGCCATCATACACTATAGGATATCGATCTCCTTTTTTTCTTCAAAGTATATCGCAAGCAAACGATAAATTCTATATAATGATGAATATGCGACGGCTATTTTAATGATGCCATTCCATTCGCGATGAGACAAAACTATGTTTGCGCTCTTCGAAGTTAGTGTTTTTAATCCATACTTACTAAATGCCCCTGGTACTTGCATTTCCTATCACACTAGTAAAGCTTGCCAAACGTAGACTTTGCTAAGTTTCGCAGTCTCGGAAGGACTTGCTGACCTTCAAGAAACTCAGAGGGGTAGAAAAATTAACTTTTAGTGATGGCGCTGTTTTATTAATCGAGGTGTGAAAGTGCGTTCGAAACTTAGTAGGCGTTTATTGCTGAGGAATGTGCTGTCTGCTGTTTAAGAACTTTAAATTTGTTGTTTAAAACAGAACGTAGGCCTTGGTATCATGTTTTAAAAATCGGTTGGAGAATTACTGGAATTCAAGCTAGTGGTGTACAATTAGAATATGGTAGGCTTGAAAATAATAATAATATAAATAAGGATGATGATAATGACAATTATGATGATTAGGACGAGGATGACGATGATGGTGGTGATAATAACGATAATGATGATGATGATGATAGTGGTGATGATGACGATGATGATGTTGATGATTATGGCGATGATGTTGATGGCGCCGATGATAATGATGATTATAATGGTGCAGATAATGACAATATACCTAATAATAATAATAATAATAATAATAATAATAATAATAATAATAATAATAAAAATAATAATAATAATAATAATAATAATAATAATAATAATAATAATTTACACTATCAGAACATAGTCATAAAATACATAAAAGGTACCGTATAAATTACAGTAGTGTACAATTTGATATTAATATATGTACAATCCAATCACTGGTATGCTCATTATGCATGATGAGTTGTGAGTAGCGTGTAGCTACTCATACGAAACAAATGTGTAACTAATAAATACAAATGAAGTCTTTATAAGTTTGTGTACATTGTTTTATTTTATATTAAAATATATTTGTTTTAAGCAAATTATTGAGGCGTGACCTAAACTGAGCCAAATAATATGTTATGTGAAATACAAAATGTTATATTCGTGATGTTTATTTTCATTCAGCACGAATAATTCTCGTATAATCGAGGGGCTTTTTTGATCGAGCTGATTACATTAGGCTGCGATCCGGTGCCATTTGTCGGCCAACTTCATGTCATCTACAAAAAGTCTGCAGTGAAATCTACAAATTTAGATAACATAGTTGGACCAAACAGTTGTGCAGGGTAGCAGTTGCACATTATAATACAAGAGTTTATCTAGAATGATTGGCGAATGTAAAGCAATTAAATTGAATCAATCAAAATGAAATAGGGCCTACATAATTATCGTAATACTTTCAATTATATCAACTTATTGAAATGTTAATTATATTTAAAAAGATGGTAATGTAAAGTTCATAAATTACTAAATAGGAGTGATATTTTCCTGACGCAAATTCACATCCTACTTACTACCGGTACTTACTAAATAACTAACAATAAAATTATATTTATCTTAATCCTTTTTTGACTACTTTCGCGTTATCAGTTTGTTAAATTTAGGATTCACAAGGCCCATATTATATCAATTCTTTCAGTAAAATTATGTCTACAGTTTATTCTAAACAACGAAATCCAAAGACTGGAAACTATGATCGGCTAATAAACAATACAAACAAAGTTTCACCCGAATAAAAATATGTGAGCAATTTCTACATGATTTCAACTTTTTTGTTTCAATAATTTTGTGACTTATGCACTTTTTAGTCTCAATGGGGAATGTAGGTATCCAATTTTATTTTGGGGAATTAAGATATAGGCCTACAGTATCACAATATTAAAATAATAATATACGCTTCATATAATTATTGTTTCTTGCATTAATAAAGACATAAGCTAATGCATTGGTTAAAACAATTTTAATTTGACATATCAAATGTCTAAACTGAGTCTTAATTTGACCATCAGATCGATTGGACATGTCTGAGTATAAAGCTCTTGCGGTGAAACAGGACGTATGACAAGATCTTCACTGTAACCGCTTCCCATATGAGATGTAACTTCCGTTCGATATACAGATATAAAGGCTCTTATGAATACACCTCAATTTACGTTATACTGAAACTTCAAGAGAATAATACTTTAACT
>NW_022753410.1:490009-497327 GCF_011630105.1 Anneissia japonica
TAAATGAAGGCCCGAGTCTACGTGTTCACATGTACTAGCAGATTTTGATTGAGTATCTTAATGAAAACATCTTCTAAAGGGAATCAGAGATGGCGAAAGGGAGTGTTTTTAATTGGAAGTTTACTTATCTAGGCATATTAGTCATCTGTATTTCTACAACCGTAAGTATCATGATATGTAATAGAAGAAAATTATTTTAGAGATTAATTTTTGATAATTGCTTTTTATATATTGTAAATCATTCGTCTCTGTAGTTATGGAAATGTATCTTTATTTGTATAGAATTGTTCTTGTTTTGTATTTTGATGAATGTGCAGACTACAGATGAAGTATCCGATGTCCAATGCCTTTGGAGCGGAAATAAGGGGTCGTGGCAAAAACACACGCAAAAAGTTTCAGCATTTATTAGTATGATCAGATCACTCGCTGCCAGCCACTGTCACTCAATCAGTTTAATAAATGCGTGGCCATGTCTGCAAAAAATGCTTCTTTGACCAAATTGGAAATGTTATTATGAGCGCCTAAATTAAAGTAACTTAGTCAACGTTAAAGTGATGAGGTGTCACGATTTTGGTTCTGGAATGTAGCCCATCATATTCTTTATTGTTTTAACCGGTGCTAACACGGCTTGGACTTAACTTGATTATCATTGTCCACCCTGTTTAGTTAGGCTAAAGATGCTTCTAAAATTCCAACTTGCAATGTTAATAACTTCTAATTCAAAGTTTTTAGTCATCAGAAGATTGCATATTGTGTAGTCACAATTTTTGTTCTTGGAATTAAATGCAGTAGAACCCCTCCTTTGGGACACCCCTATTAATGGGGCACCTCAATTAATGGGACACTTTTTCGTGGACTAAATGGGGGAAAGTATTACTACGGCCAACCACTATTCAGGGGACTCCCCTATTATAAGAGGACACTTTTTCGGTCCCGTAGGTGTCCACTTAATAGAATTCTATTGTAATCACATTGGCCTAGGTAATATCTTAACCCTGTTTTTTCAGGGTATTGACGATTGTCTTTGTTTTGGGACGTCTAAATTTCAAAACACTTCACATCTCTGGTGTGGATTTTTTTTTTTTTTTTTAATAATGGCATGCTAAAAGTAATAGAAACAACATTATACCTACGATGGAATTATTTGACGAGACCTTAATGCGTGTTCAACAAGATGTTTACTAATACAATTTTAAGTTTGGGGGTATTGCCCATAAAATACATGTGAGAGAAGTATAGGCTAGGCTTATGGTGTAACTCTGTGGACACGTTTAGAATCCTCCACTGCTTATGGTATTTCCGTCATTAATTTCCACAAAGCGTAGGACTGATATGACTAGTCCGGCCTGCAAGGTGAAATTGAAAATATCTACGTGTGGCGTCTTTTACTATTAGGTGTATTAGAACATGAACTAGATGTCATTTAATTTAAAAGTAGCACTATGTGTAGCAATTCTTATTATTTGCAACTTATTCAACCAAACAATCACAATATTGTTTATGATTATTAAATTGTTAGACGATTCGTCACGTTGTGAATCTAGTTAGTTATAAAAATGAGGTCGAATTGTACAAAAAAGTTACTTGCTGTGATCAATTAAGTTTGTCAAGTTCGACATTATAGTGCAAGTCCCAGGTTATTAATGACATCTTTTCTATGAACTCACATTTATCATCCCAGCTGAAAATATAAATATCGTAGCCATCCATTATTTTGATTGGCTGTGACATTTCGCGTAGCATACGTGCATACCGACCTTAGAATACACGTGAAAAGATGAATGTGACGAAAATGAATGTGACAAAAATTACATTAAATGAAAAATCATCTGGATTATCGACATGCGACTCATCTTCTATAAAGTATCAATCTAATTGTCACCACTTTAACAACGACAGTGAACTCCATGGTAGGTGTCTTGAAAAAAAAACTGTTCTTATAAAGCCGGTAATAATTTAATAATATAATAACGATCAGGTAACGGTAGGTCGAGATCCCACCTCACATTCATTAAAATCAGATTGCACTCTTGGCCCCCTCCTGCTTGCCAGGGCAAACTTTCAATTATGCCAACATGTGCGAGAAACTCTATAATATTCATTTAACTAACTGTCGAAATAATGTGCTGGAGAGGTCATAATTTCTGCATGGGTATACATCAGTACGTATTATTGACGAATGGCATTTGACGAAGGAACAAGAGCGCGTGGAGGACCGGTAGAATCCACTTGAAATGCAACATGAATGATCGAGTTTGTCGAGTAGAAGGACTATGTTGAATCAACAGGGGACCCTTAAAAGTGTTGTATTTCGTTATCAAAAATGAGGTAGTTACTTACGATATTATGTTAGGCCTATGTTAGTTTATTTTAACGAGCGACTAATTAATTCATTTACGAATAAATTTCCCCTTGTATATTTGGTACAGAATCAAAATACAATGCTTTACCGCTCCCTGGGAAATATTTTTAGGCATACATGTGAATTCATCTTTGATCAAATTCATACCAAACCATTCTCCTACAGTTACCCATTTAAGCTCCTGTTTGAAAAGAAAAATCGTAGATAAAGTGCCTTGCTCAATGGCACTTTAAATGTTCCAAATTTAGCCTCGAACCCTTACCGCTGTGCCACCCGCTTCTACGTTAAAACTCTTTAATTGACATTGCTTCAGTGTATCTAAAGTGGCCGGAAAAATAAAATCTATTACGAGGATAATTGTATTACTAACACAGAGTATCCTATATTCCAATTCGACTGTTGTTCTCTTATAATAATTTAGATTGTCCAATATTCATTACGAGAAATTTAAAATACAGTAAGTACAAATATATATTATACTGCAATTATAGTAATTGTAGGCCTATAGGCCTAATAACAAATAATAATTATAATAATAAATAATAATAACAATAATAAGAAATAAGAATATTAATATTATTAAATAGCGATGGTGATGCCGTTAGTAACAACTATATAGGCCCAGCATTGTTAGCAAGAATGTATATTTTTCTGTTAATTCAATACAAGTGCTTGTTTGATTCACTAAATTGTGTACTTTTGTTGAATACCAGGCTTCAGAGTAAATAAAATGTTTAATATGTTGTTCATATTCTAGAGATTCAAAAATCTGTATCTACTTAGCCGTTCCGATTATTTTTTAAAACACCCCTTATCTCTCAGAATATACATTGTACGACATATAAAAAAGTGTCGTGACTTACGAGCATGGCGTAATTCTGCAGAAACATAGCTCCTATAAAATGTATACAACACAACTGGTATAAAATAAATACAACGTGTTAGTTTGTCCAAAGAGTCATGGCAAAGATACATGTTGTTACTTGCTAGTGATTTATTTTTGCAAACTTAAAAAAAAAAATGACCTCCTAACGCCTCCCACTCATTTGAACGTACCTCAAAATACCAATCATTTTCCTTTGGGATGTCAACTAATTGTTGTCGGAAACGGATAAAAACGATAGCAAATTATGAATAATTAGTTGATGTATTTCAGCAAAAGTAAACTTTCCTTTTTATATATATTTTCAATTGGTTAAATAGAAATCTCATGATATTTTTTTCTGTCTATAAAAAAATGTATGTCATGATCAAGGAAAACTGAACTTTGTTTTCAGAATCGTCATGGTCTGTGAATCGTAGATTTGTCTGTGTTGACCTAGAATTTTTAAAAATACAATTCAATATTTGAATTGCTTACAGTACTTTGTATATTTAAGTAACTCTATAAAAAAAAAAAGTTTCTCAACAGTCAACAGCAGCTGACGCCTAAATAATACCGTTCCTTATTTTGCACAGGCCCTTAAATTTAGAAATGGGAAGAAAGCCATCCCTGTCAAAGCCACCCAACAATGGATCATACCATTGTAAGGTTGGGTGCACAATGGGTGTTTGTCTTGTGGCTTTTTTCCTACATTCTTAAATTTGCCGGTCATCAATTTAAAAATGTTCGCAGTAAAAAGGGAATTATTACTATTATTTTCTATATGTAATTATTTACTGTATATCGTGTACAAAAAATAATAGGCCTACATAAAGTTGTGGACAAAACAGTAACAATTAATGATGGAAAATCATATCTTAACACTCATGTTAAAATCGATAAGTTTGCTTCACGACGTAAAATACTATAGCATTTAACAGAGGTTATAAATGACTGGAAGAACCAGGCACTAAACATTTAATTATTAAAGGGTAATTACTTTATCATTTGCATAATGACCTTTGTTTATACTATTAAAAAGGTAATACGGTCATTATCAATGATTTTTTATTCTTCTTAATCAAAAATGTTTAATAGATCAAAACTTCCTGTTGTATTTTCGTTCTGCATGAACAGTGAATGTATTGATATTGATAACCTACTATGGACCTTATCCCGTATTAGCGAGCTTCGGCAACAAAACGCGCGTGAATCACAAATTGAATATAATTCAACGATCTACAAATCAAGGTCCTGGAATTGTTGCCAAGCTATTTTTTTTATAAGTTTTACAAACTCACATTACATTAAAATCAGCACAAAAGCAGACGGTGAAATCTAAATTTACCAATCGTGGATTGAAGATCTGGTTTGTCGTTGATTGATTGATTTTTAATATGGCTGATGAATTCATATTTTAGGAAAATAGTTTATCAAAATGTGTAATATTCTTACTGTGACTTCTGAAACAAAATTAGGTACAATAACATCAAAATAGTTTCGTTTCAAACTCGTAAAATAAATCATTAAGTTAACACTTATCTTGTTGAAAAATGTGTGTTATTGACCTCCTAAACCAAAGATGTCGCTAACTTTCAAATTCATTGATAAAACACTTGACGTTAATCGGTGATTACTGTATAGCAAATCCAGTGCTATGTAATGCAACAGGCTTTGGTTAGATCTCTTCTCGGGATGACAAATCAAAGAGTGGCTAGACACTGCTTTATGCCATGCTGATGTGCCTTGATTCAAAGCGACAATACAAATTTCCCTTAGGATCATAATAAAATGATCCGAAGCAAGTTTTCTTTAAAAAAAAACAAAAAAAAAAAACACCAGATTGAATCGAGGTTCATTAATAAGCATAACACTTTAATAAGGCAAAAATAAGATTTTTTTTTTTCTGACCGACCCATAAGTCTCGGCATTATAGGATCGTTCCATCCACCCCCACCTCAGGAAAAACCGAAAAAACTCTTTGAGATGTTAATCTTTTTGCTTCAAAGTTTTATGGTTGGCAATAAACTCTAGAATTACATATTGTTACAACATTTATAATTTATAGACCTCATCGACCCCCCGAATTCTAAATTATACTGTATGCAATAAAACTATTTTTTAAATTTCTTTTCTGTCTAATATGTACAGTATTTTATTTGATATATCGATACAGCCGAGCAAGTAGCCGTATTAGTTTATAATACAATTAGACCTAATAAATACAGGAACAACACATTAAAATCAATGACATTATTTATTTCACAAGTTTTTACCTGTGCGATTTAGAGGCAAGTGCAAGTTCGTCCGCACCCCAATAACATTTAAATATCCGCCTTTGGTTGGCTAAGTATAAAAAGAATCAGTGTTTAGTCCACACTAAACTTCTCTTTCTTCTGCTGCCGCCGGCGATATATCCTAATTATATTTATTATTAAATCTCATTCATTTTAGTTGCTAATTATTACAGGTATGGATTTTCATATTCCTATATTTTAACATTTATAGACCTGATTTGGCGTTACCAGCGCATTTCTATTTTTTCAAAGTTTCGACGAGAAGCTATTTTTAACTAGGTTTAAGTTCGAAAACAACATAAAGTGGAGTAAACAAGTTGCCATGATTCTACAGACGTGTTAAAGATCATGAAATATCGTTTTGTAAGCAAACTTCCCAGTTTCTGACTGATTTGTGGAGAATTAGTTTACCACAAAAACAAGGAGCACTTTTTTAATTAAATGTAATTGGATAGTTTTGTGACTTAGCACGATTTAAATACATAAAGAAAAGAATAATATGGATAAATGACACACAGCCAATGTCAGTGTCTATGATAAGTTTTGTATAGCATTCTTATTGAAAAAAAGTAATGATATATGTTCTTGGTTTCGACATCGGGAAATGGAACAATATTTTTATGTAATACTATCAAAAGATATTTAATTCATTATTCTCAGGGGTGTCTGAATTTTAAATGCATGTAGGCCTATATTCAAACAAAACATTAAAGAGCTGAACTTTGCTGGCATTCAGGGAGCATACTTTACAGAACAGGCCCATGTTATTGGCTGTGTATTGTCTTTTTACTGTAATATTAATGAGTTATTTTTTATTTGATTTATGACAACAACGTGATGTGACAGGACCAAACTGGTTGTCAATGGTAAACGTAAAATTAATGTAGAACAGCAAGGGTTGGCACTTTCCTATACGCATAGTTTAGAATGTAATTTTAACATAACTGTAGACCTAGAATGGACTTGAATGAGCCACGAGTGAAACATATTTTAAACTGGCAGGTTTCCAAACTATTTGAGCTCTGGCTTATATCTATACTCTTGATTGAAACTGTTTCAGAAAATGTCAGGTTAGGTGACTTTCTAGGAACAACTGACTATTGCGAATGTTAAGTGTTTACGTGATGGAATATGACCATAGACTGTCTGATTTGAGATAATAAACCTAGAAATGAAATTTGATATCTGAATTACTTAGGTATATTTAATAGGCCTAGCAAAAAATGGATATTTCTTTTCAGTTACGGTACTATGTTATACATTGATAAGCCTAGACCCTTTTAAATTATCTGGTACGGTAACTTAACTGGGGAGCGATTGGCGCAGCGATAGGTACCCGGTGATTTACTAGTGGGGAGGAAGTTCTTCGTATTTTGTATTTCGTAATGAAATACTGTATTAGTACACCAATGGAAAATGAGATCTTCCGATTTATTATCTAATCGGAAGTTGGTAAATATTACCCGTTTGATATTTTTAGGTAAGTAATTATAATAAGTAATAAGACAACACGAGGCATTTAATAAAACAAACAACCGTCGATATTTTGGTGGCATTAATCATGACCTATATAATTATAATAAGTTTTTTCTAATTTTATCTTGGAGATAATTTGTAAATGAATTTAAATAAAATGTTTATCATAAGTTTTTACCATAGACCTTATTAATAGGTCCATGTTTTTACTTTGGTGCCGTGAGTCTACTAAATGATATAATGGAGTGTTACTTCAGTGCGAGTTGCGAGTTGCGAGTTACAAAATGCGAGTTGCGAGTTACAAAATGCGAGTTGCGAGTT